>NC_025880.1:1185735-1211032 GCF_000755165.1 Leishmania panamensis
GCGAGGATTCACGAAATAGAACCTCCTTCATCTTGTTCTGAGTCACTTCTCTCCTTCTTGCCAATTCTCACGATGGGCGCTTCCTTTCCGTGGTGCCGGCAACACTGATGGCATCGACTTTTTCTAGTTAGCTTCCCTTGTTCTTGCTTATCGATGCATTTCTGTCTGTAGCGCACACTGGGAGTGAATCACCGGATTCTCCTTCTCCACGTAATGGGCGCCGGCCGCTCAGTCGTTCGAGGAGGCGGGGCGTCGACGTTTTCTTCCCACTTGCCACGACTTCGGGACACGAATGGCGAGGAAGCGTGCCTCTGCCCCGCCTCTGAGGTGTGCGAGCAAACGCTATTCTGCAACCCATTGGTTTTCCACTCCCTTCCGGCATCCTCTAGTGCGTACGATGCGAGCAGTCAGTCGTTGTCATCATCATGCCTCTCTCTTGGGAGAGCGTCCCCCCTCGGCCGCCCTCTTCTCTTAGGAGCCTCCGCGATCGGCGAGGCAACGTGTTGTCAGCGTTCGCTGGGCCGGCCTGGTACGGTACACGTGCGCGGCAGAGACAACGATGTTGACTTATCGGCTCAGATGTACAGGAGCTTTTTCGAACTCGCCATGGATCAACGTCGACTGCAGCTTCAGCAGCAGCAGCGTTTCTGCTGATTTTACGTTCTGCAGTGATGGTAGTGTTCTTGGTGGCGATAGCCTGCCGTTCTTTCTTCTTCAACGGAATGTGTCAAGCAAGGCCGGATGCTCGCTGGGTCCTTGCACCGTGAGTAATGGAGCCGTGTGAAACTTGCCCCTACGGCACCCCTTTATGAGGCGCGTCCTTCACAGCCTTCTCGTACACCCTTCCCTTCCTCCACAGCACAGACATCTGCCAACTTGGCCTCTCCTCGCTTTCATTGTGTTGCTGCCGTTGCGCTTGCCTGAGCTGTGTCCTCTTTTGGTTCCTGTAGACATTGCGAACCCCACGCTGGCGGGCTCCTTACGCACACAGGAGGATGTGACTGGGTGCTGCTGCTCTTCGCTGTGTCTCTTTCTCTGATCGAAGTGCGATAATCTGTGCTGCCAATCATCCACGGTCTTCTCTGGCAGCCACGTTTATTCGACAGCACACACAACATTGAGCTGTCGTCGTGCAATAAAGTGTGTATAGGTGAGATGGAGCATCATCGCTGCTTTTCAGACGAACGCCTTCCCATTCACTTTTTGGGAAGTACACGTTTTTGTTTTGTGTGTATCTCTATTGCTTCTCCACGTGTGTTTTTTCTTTTTTCTTTTTTGCTTCGTCTCGAGCCCAGTTGTTTTCCTGCCCCAATCTTTTCTGTTCCTTCTTTCCTCGCCTTCACTTGGGTAAGTCGAGGCTAGGACGCTCACGTTGGCACCGTTCATTCTTCTCTGCTTCTCTTCCTTACGCGCTTGTCATGCGACTACGCCACCATGTGCGCCCTCTCCCCCCTCTCTCTGACTGGACTGTGATGTTTTTTTTCTTCTTTTCTTTTTCAGTGCTTGTTATCGCTTACTACGTCTGCGCACTGCGTCAATCTATATAAGGCTGTTTTGAGAGTATCAACGTTTGAGTGTGTGTATGTATGTGTGCATCGGTGGCTCTACTCATGGCCTCCGCGAATCAATGCTTGTGTGGCGTGGAGGTGGAAGGTCTGGTGAACCTGCGAAACCTCGGCAGCAACCGAACGAGCGGCAACACAAAGACCATAAAGTGAGGCATCGTGGATTGTAGCGATGAGCTCTTACGCTTGCCAGCGGGTGTGGTGCAGCGGGTGCTCATCCATCAGCTGCATATCCATCACATGTAGCATCTGCGTGCTGGAACCGAAGTGTCAGCGAAGCAGTGTAGTTTTCTTCGCGTGCAACACACGTCTTTGTTGATTGACATGTACAACGCTGATCAACTTTAAAACGAAGGTGAGCACCTCAAGGAGGTAGCGAAGGCGCACCGTTTCATGCAGGGGATCTACTGTGAGTTTGTGCCCCTGTGCGCTCTTACAAGGGGGAATCGTCAAGGACATCATCGACCGATATATTCTGTGACAATACTCCCCTCCTCCACTGCACCGCGGGTAGGGACAGCAGGAGGTGGTGCTGCGCTGCTCTGCCAACGCTGAACGTGATGAGTGGAACAAGCTGAGCAGCGTCTACACGTACGCGAAGTCGCACGTGGGCCTCACCGAAGAGGACATCGAAAAGCTCTACGAGCGGATGCTGGATTAGGTACGTGCTGCTCGTGTGCTAAGCTTAGCCGGTCGTTTCTATATACCGTGTTTTCTTTGTCTTCTTTTCTTCTTCACCTTCACAACCGTTTCAGTGGTGATCCCCACCCTTCACCTAACAGGTCTTCTGTGTTGATGGGCCTCGTTGGGTGCACGTGTCGGCTTCTGCTCGCACGTCTTCCCCCAGTCTCCTTTCCTTCCCTACGCTTGTCTTTTTTCTCCTCATCCATTCGCCTGTTGTCGTTCTTCGTGTGGGTGTTTGGCTGGTGCGTTGTGTTTTCACCCCCATACGTCCCACGCCATCTCCCTCATAGCTCAGTCACGTACCGGCATCTTTCACCTGTTGTGTTGCGGCCCGTCTCTTTCTCTCTCTCGTGTGTGTATGTGTCCGATGTCTTCCTTTCATTTCCGCGCTCGGAGGCTGTAGAAGGCGAGGGGGCGGGAGGGGGAGGCATACGACAGGAAAAAAAAGCGCAGGAGAGAAGCTGTGACGAGAGTAGACGGAGGGCGGTGATAGAGGATTTGGGAGGAGGGTGGATCGGTTGTCGATGTCTCCGACGTCCTCCTACATCGAAAAAAATTTCCTCTCTACTCATTTCAACAGAGCCCTGCTCGCCCTCTCTTCCTCCGCCTTTACGCGCTTCCTCTCTCTCTCTCTCTCTCCCTCTCCGGGGCCCGCTTGAAGTCTTCGTGATTCTTGGTCGCATCATTATTCCTTTAATGTGCCCGTGCCCTGGGTACCTCGGACAGTGTACGTAGGCATGGGTCCCGGGTGAAGTTGTGCTTGTGAGGTGTTCATCATCTGCAGTAGTGGTCATGTACGCTTCGTTCGAGTGTGTCTCAGTTGTCTCCTTCCCCTCTAGTCTCTTCAGTGGCCTCTCGTCTCCAGTTGGGTCTCACGGATGTGATGCAACGTGTGTACTGCGCGAGTAGACGTGGTGAATGACGTACTGCCTTGTTAAAGTGGCCGTACAGTCACAATGATAGGTGATGTGGCGAGGACACAGGCAAAGCGATGAGGGCTTTGATGGATGGAGGAGCATACAAGCTCACACGCGCACTGTATCTACTAGTCGGTCCTCACTAGTAGAGAAGATGTGGAGGGTGGAAGGATGATAGTACCGCTGCCTCTGGAAGATGCAAAGGCATCATGGAAGTTTCCTCTCTTTGAGAAGACAGTTGACATGGTGTGTGGTAGTGTTGTTCAGTTCTGGAAAAAAGAAGAGGGTGATCTCGTGTACGTGTGGAGTTACTGCAACTTTTGATGGTGTTCGCACCTCCTCGCTACAGCGGAGATATTTTGCTCAGCGCAGTCGACAGTCATATTTCTGCCCGGTAGTGCAATGCAGGGGTCTTCTACGTAGTACTCTCCACCCCTTCTCTTTCCACCCCTCCTGAAATAACTGGCTCCTCTTTTTTCGACTCACATATACCCTCTCCCTTTCCTTTTCCTCTTCGGATACCCCTGAGACGCGAAGGTTTCTCACCATGTGCCCAGTACACAACTCATTACAGAGCTCGCCAACCTAACCTTTTTCACACACACACACACACAGATCACCCCTCTCTTAAGCCCATGCGTAGTCGCCGGACGGCATCCGGCGCCGCCGAAGGTCCTGTTGGTGATGCCGCTGCCAACGCTCCCCACCGTTTGCGGTCACCTTCGCCACCGTCGGCGTCGTCATCGTTACTGCACAGTGCGTCCTTATTCGGTGCGCGAAAGGAATCAGACTCGAGCAATGCAGACGTGTGCGACGCGTACGCGATACGCCTTCGGAACGAGGCGGTAGATGCGGTGCGATACCGTCGGTCATACTGGCATGTGCACTGCTCCCCCAGCATCCTGGTTGCCCTTCTCATCTGGGTGACGATTGGCCTTGTCGTGTACACGAAGCTCGACAGCTTTCATCTGCGTAACGGTGCCGCACCCACAACCTCCTCCGCTGAGACGGTGCACTCACAACTTCCTGATGGCTGCCTTGACCACCATTGTCTGAAGGACGGCGGAAGTGAGCTCTTTGGAGCCGTTCTCGGAGCCCACAACGGCGTCTTCGCCTACAGTAACTGCAACAGCAACACCTGCATCTCCCACCTAGAGCACCAGATGGAGATCCCTCTCCCACCCGGGTCTCGGACGACTCTCGACGCTCCACACGCAACGACCCGCCTCATGAAAACAGGGATGAAGTGGCAATGCGTCGAGTACGCACGGCGGTACTGGATGCTGCACGGCAAACCGACTCCCGCCCTCTTCGGCACTGTGGTAGGTGCCGCCGATATTTGGCACTCCATTCACTCGGTTACCCTTCTCGACAACAAAACAACAGCGCCGCTGCTTAAGTTTCAGAATGGCGCGAAGCTGGGCTACGGTGGCAACGCACCTCGTGTCGGTGACTTGCTCATCTACCCCCGCGATACCCTGGGCAATTTTCCATTTGGCCATGTCGCTGTGGTGGTTGGGGTGGAGATGCCCGCGAACGCTGAGGCGAACGACTCCTACACGGACGCTGAAATGGCAGCAGCACAGCTGCGTCAGCGACGCGGCCTCGTCTACATTGCAGAGCAAAACTGGGACAGCGTACCGTGGCCGAAGCCATACCACAACTACTCACGCTCGCTGCCGCTGGTGGTGCTGGAGTCGCCGGAGGGGCAACCGCTGCAGTACACGATTGAGGATTCGTTTCATGGAGTTCAGGGCTGGGCGCGGTACGATGACGTGCCGTAGTGTTGACTGAGTTTGTGGGTACGTGTGGCTTTTTGGGTGTACAGGTGCGTTGGTCTCTATGGATCGGTGATGTTTTACGCCTTTTCCCCCTTGTCGCTAGGTGCGAGTGGTACGAGCCTGGTGTGAGTGGCTCCTGAGTGTCCTTATCCGCCTCGCCATCAACCTCACTCCCTCTCATTTACTACTATCGTTGATCTGTACGATTGGCTTTCTCGTTTTCTCTCCCTCTCTGTCTCTCTGTCTCCCTTTCCAATTCTTCCCTACAGGTATTTCCGCCTCGGGGACGAAGAAAAAAAAAGAAAAGCGAAGTACAGAGAGTAACAAGCAGAATGTGCCAAACCGCCAAAGTATCATCGCAACCATGGGATGCGACTACACCAGCAGGACTTGGTACACACGCCTCTCCATGCAGCTGCGGAGGCGTGAAAAAAAAACATGCACACAACCACCCCCATTTTATCCTGTCGTTGTGTTCCTCCTGATGACGTGGCGCACACCTCCGTGCGTGGTATCGCAGGGTCCAGCGCCCACACCCCCACTGCGTGTAGAGAAGCCGAGCAGCCCCTCTATCCCTGCCAATGCCGAACCACTCCTGGTGGCGACAGGCTGAAGTGCCTACGGCGTGGGGAGGTCAGAGCGCTGTAGCGCAACTGATGTCGGCAGTCGGGTCCTGGATGACGGAGCGTCAGCGTGACTCGAACGTACCTCACCCGGCCCTCACTGGTCTACTGGTGACAGAGGGACCTGAGTCAGCATGGGGGGTTTTTATCCGAAAAAGAAAAGAGCGTACGAGTGTGTCCATCTCTCTCTTTCTCTCCTTCGTCTTCCTCTCTCACGCACCACTAGCACTGGTGTGTGTTGTCCTCATTTGCAGACATAATACCTACATGCATATCTCGCCATCTCTTTGAAGGGTTATCACACACGCACTCGCACAAACACATACACACACATACACACACTGTGTTGGTGGGCATTGTGCGTCCATCACCGTCTTCTCATCTTTCCCTTCTTGATCGTTTTTTTCTTCTTCTCGGTGGTGGTGGCGGTCCTGCTCGTGACGTTTGAGCGGGACTCACGTGCTTTGGTGCGAAGTGATTGCCATTTTTGCACGCGTAGTGCCGATATCTCGCCACGTCGCTTTTTTAATTTTTCTCACCTCGCCGTCTCTCATCCTGGTGGAGGAGAGGGGAGGGGGTGTTCAGCCGTTACACATTTGGAGTGGTCTTGGGTGCGTAGGGGGGGGAGGTGTGTGTGTATGTGTGTGTAGGTGTCAGTGAGTGTGTGTGTGGGTGTGTGTGTGTGTGTGTGGGGGGGGGGTGGATGCCTTTCCTCTCATCTTCTTTCGTTTTTATTTCGTGTTTTTTCTTTTGCGCCTCTCTTTGTCTTTATTGGTGTAATCGCGTGCGTCTGCGTGGAGGTGCGTGCTCGGGCCTCACCCCCACTGCCACTGAAAGTAGTACGGACGTCTCTCAGGGTTCCCCTCTCTCACCCTCCTCCCTCAACCCCCTCTCCTTTTTGATCGGTCTCTTTATCGCCCTCATTCATTTGGGCCGTACTCTCTCACGCCCGCCTGAAGCACGAGCGCAGGCGGTCGCCCTCATACAACCTTTTCTCTCTCTCTCTGTGTGGGCGTGGGTTAGAACACAATCGCGAAGCGATGAGCACACCACGGCAAAATCTACCGGATGACATGAACAATGACGACGGTGGTAGTCGTAGCCGCCATAGAGCACGGCCAAACCCTCTCGCCTTCCCGCGAGATCGCGCCTACGGCACTCTCAGGGACGACAACGACGGCGAGGGCGGCTGCAACGCTGGTGTAAGGAATTCTCGGCAAAGTGGACTTCTCAGGAGTAGCAGCACACACAGGCTGCCTAGCAGCGACTCGATGCCGCTGTGGAGCCACGTCAGCTCACCCATCATTCAAATACGAGACCACTGCCATCAGCAGTGGTTGGCAGTTTTGCTCACGATTGTTCTGCTCTTCCTCACTTTCTACTTTGTCTTCTGTCTTTCAGCTCCAATGCGGGCGGAGTGGTGTGCGACACCGTTCGGCAGCCTGCTGGGCGAGAGCAGCGGTGTAGCGGCGTACAGCAACTGCCGTAACGACTACGGTGGGGATCGAATGGAGCGCTTCGTGTCGGTAGGGCTGCAGCGGCTCAGCACCGGCTTTAAATGGAAGGCACTTGAGTATGCCCGTCGCTACTGGATCCTCAAGTTGCTGCTGACCTTCCCACCCCTTCCCAGAGAAGATTATGCCATTCTCACGGAAGCAGCCAATGCCGTGAATGGGCTTCGTGGCGGTCGTGGCAGCTCCGTCGTGCCGCTGGAGCGGTACGCAAATCTTTTTCTGCCAAGCGTGGTGCTGCAGAACAGCAGCCAAGACATGCCGGCGATGAAGCTAAATGGAGAGCCTAACAACCTCTCAGCTAGCGTGCATCTAAAGAACCGGCAGAAGGCACTCGTGCAACCGTATGATATCGTCGTGTACGCCAAGAACTCGCGGACGCTGCCGTCTGGTCACGTCGCGGTCGTGATCGCGGTGCACGGCCCCTTCCATAGCGTCACCGCAGCCGGCAAGGAGGTGCACTGGTTCATCGTGAAGAACGCCTCGACGTTGGGTCGGCAGCCCATGGCGCCATGGTCAAAGCTGCCGCAGCAGCTTCTCTCACAAGGGAATGGGTTTGTCAATGACTCCGTGGCGCAGCCGAAAAACGCGACTAGGTACGACACGGAAAGGTACTCTGCTAGTAGCGAGTGTGAGAACGCCTCAGCGAAGGGGAAAGCCAATATGATTAGCGGGTGTAGCGTCCTCTATTACAAGGTGTTTATTGCAGAGCAAAACTGGGACAACTCCTATTGGGGCACACTGAGCTACTTGACCGGGTCTCCTCCACACAACAACACGGCGAATGAGCCGTCATCGAGGCGGCGACGCAAGACCGCAGCAGGGATGCGCAACTACACCCGAGTACTCCTCCTACACGAGTACTCGAACCCGCACGGCTTCTTCCTCGAAGACACGCACAACAACGTCATTCTTGGCTGGGTGCGCGCCTCTTCTGATCGGTAACCTTTTGTGTGTGTGTGTGTGTGTATGTGCGCGCACAGCATCTGCAAGAGGCAGCAGGGCCACCGAAAGATCCAGCGAAGGTGTTAAGAGCCTCTTCCTTCACAGTTATATGTATAGCGACAGGCAGCTGAGTTTCCTTGTTCTATATTTCTGATCCCCCCCTTCTTGCTCGCCACTGTTCTCACCCAGTTGCGAACGGCAACAGTGTAGAGAAGACCAACAAAACAATAAACCTAGATCGGGTCTGCACAGATGATGTCCAAGTTCCCCACGGCTGACATGGGCGCAGGCGTGTGTGTGCGTGCGTGAAAGCGAGAGAGAGAGAGGTGACATGGGCTTTGTGGAGAAAGCTACATGGCAACAGCATGCAAGAAAACGCACGCATACACACAAGGAAAAGATGAAAAGAGCTCGAAGAAATAGACGATCTCTGGTTTGTGAACTGACGACGAAGGCGTTGATGCGTGTTTGAGTGATTTTGTGTGATGTGTCGGTCTGATTTCCCTCTTTCTGGTGCGCTTTGTGCGGCAGAGGGAGCAACTCCTTCTCCCTCTCCTCGTCCGCTTTCTTCTCCTTTGCGCTGCATCTGTGTGACTCATTCCTGGGCTTTCCGCGCATGAGCGGTGTGTGTGTGTGTGTGTGTGCATCTCTGCGTAATGCACTGGCATGCTTGCGATATGCTGCAGATAAATTACTGTAGAATGAAAAAGACGGACGACAGAAAGAGATCGTTATGTTCGTTTCCGGTATGGTGAGGACGCGTATGCTCGCAGGTTCCAGTGAGCTGTCCTGTGCTGTCGATTCACTGCACCGCTCTCTCTTTCCCTCAACGTATTTTGCTGTAGCGGGCAGCATCAGCTTTGTGAAGAACCGTGTACATATATATATATATATATATATATATATATATATATATATATATATGTGTGTGTATGTGTTCTTTCCGCTACCTAGTGCGCCTGCGTACACTTGTTTAGCATGCGACGGGGGGCCAGTGTGCAGTTGCCAAGTGGTCTGCTGCCGAGCCCTTTCTCCACAGCACCCACGGATTCCTGTCTCCTTTCTCCCTCCCTCCCCGTCATCCTCATCAAATACCGCCCACTCTTCTCTGGTGCTTCTACAGCTCTGCGCCGGCAATGAACAAGGATGTTGCCGTCGCTCTCTTTGCCACCGTCACCTCTGTGTTTAGTGAAGCGTGGATCCTGTTTGTACACTTGAGTGTTCCTCGTCGCCGAGACATTGAATTTTACCCACCTAGCCTCTGCCTGTGAGGTCGGACGATCAGGACGTCGCCAGGAAATAGTCTGTTCTCCGACCTCTTTCAATACTTTGCCTCACCATGTCGCAAGACACCATGTACCGCCACCAGCTGTGGCACATCGAGGATCCAAGCTTGACGGTGTCGCAGGCCCGTCTCAAGCTGCTCTTCGACTTTGACCCGCCGTCACAGTACCGACTTCAACCAAACGGTTCACTGTTGCACGGTATCCGGCCCAGCTGCGTACTGTGTGGAAGTGTAAATCCTCCAGGCGGAGCCGCAGCGGCACCGCCTGCTGCACCGATCACCACGCGTCGGATAGGCGTGTTTGGTCGCGTCGGCAGTGTCCCTGTTCAGTATGAAGAGCCGTTCGTGACAGAGTGGACAGATGTTGGCCTCCCTCCGACCTCGACGAAAGAGGACGCGTGACGACAGCGGTCCCTCACGTAGGTGTAGGCGTGCTTTGTTCACTATGCCACCGCTCTCCACCCGTGTTGCGCTGCTCCTTAGAACGTAGATATGCCTATTGCCGTTGTTTGGGCCATTCTCTTCCCTCCCCTCCCCTCCTTCTTTTGCGGTGCGTCTTTGCGTATGACACTCGTTATTGTTTTGTTGAGCCGCTGCATCTCATCGACTGACTCTGGGGCGTTGTACAAACCGCTTTTCTTCCTGTTCGGTTGCATGGCTGGCTGGGTCTTTCGGTGTGCGTTGTCTGTGAACTCTCGCGTGGCGATGTCACTAACCGAGAGAACAAAGAAGCTGATAAGAAAGGGAAAAGCAATAGACTCAGCAACCAGTGACCGTGCGAAAAGGCTACGTCATAGGACCACTCTGCATTGCTGTGCTTCACGTAAGGGGGAGGGAAGGTTGCCGTCTTCGCAGGTGGTGGTGACAGAATGACTGAGCACGGCGTTCTACAGTCACGACTGAGGTCCCCCTAACAGAGGATAGCTTCTTCTCTTCTCCACTCCCCTCCCTCCCTCGTTTCTCTGGCCCCCGTCCCCACCTCTAAACCTCCCTTCTCCCGTTTCCTACCCCACCCACCCCCCACAAAAAAAAACGACACCCTCCTTCTTCATCCTCTCGCTTCTGACCCACACATCAACATTTCAGCTACAACACGAAGAACAATCGCACCAGATAGGCAGAAGAAAGTGAGAAGCACGGCGCCAGGCCACGAGCATCCTCATAACCAGTGTCATTTTTCTCTCTTTCTCCCTCATCGCTGCTACAAGCTTGGCCTGCACGCGGATGGCGAATGCAAGCGCTTCGGCGCCGCCATTGTCGACTTCGCCGCCACGACATTGGGGGTCTGACCTGCTGCTGCGCAAGGTCCCACTCTACGCCCAGGCACGGCAGTACGCCAATGTCGATCCTGACGACACGTGGTCAGAGGGAAACACACTCGGCTACGGGCCGAGCAGCTACCCACTTCTGGCGGCGGTGCGCTCGTGCTACGAGATGGTAAATCGTGACGAGGTAGCCGCTGACACCTCATCAAAGCTGCGAGTGACCACCGCATTAGTTGACCGCTCTCCCTTCTGCGGCATCGACAGAGCTGGATATGCCCACGTGCCGGCACAGCGCAAGTGGGCATCTACAAATCCGCTGGTGGCAGAATCGGCTTCGCGGAACTCGGAGCAGCCAACGGCCCTGGTTCGCCGCGCTGCTGCCGCCGCTGTGTTGGATGACGCCCTCGGCCCCGCAACTCTGGCACAGGTGCTGGAGCCGTGGTTTGGCGTCATCGAGGATTGCCTATGTGCTAGCGCGCAACAGCAGCAGGTCGAAGAGCGCGTGCGACCAGAGGGCAGGAAGGCAAAAGAGAAGGCAGCCAAGAGGAGTGACAACGGCGCAGCGGGAGCACCAGAGGACGGCGATACCGCCGATAATGACACTGTGCGAGTCACTGACGCGGACGTGTTGCGCATGCTGCGCCGCAAGCGCATCTACAATCGGGAAGACGAAACTCACGGTGCCGTGTACACCCGGCTCGAGAGCGTCATTCTGCATTACAGTGCGGCGACACCGGAAGAAAAAGAGATGCTGCGGATCTCGCGAGTAGTGAGTAGCGACCCTTCCGCAGCGGTGCTCATCCCTGGCCAAGGCAACACCGCAACGGCGCCGTCGCAGGAGACGTGGGGCAGTCGTATGCTGTCGCTCGTTACGTCTACCGTGGCTGCGGAGGCCGGCGGTGGTGCCGCGCGACGCAGCGACGAGGAGGCCGAACAACAGCAGAAGGTCCTGGCCTACCTGAAGCGTGTGCGCTGGATTGCTACGCAGTGGAGCAGCACCACAAACCAGATGGCGCTCAAGGACGCTGGGACGTCGGCACTGTCGTGGGGTCAGATGACAGAGGCCCAGCGTGTGAAGGTGGAGATGCTGCACACACAGAGGCAGCGCCGCCGCTTCCGGCGTCCACGTCGTGGTGGTGATGGAGCCAAAGGTAACGACAACGACGCCGATGCTGTGGAGAACTAGCTTGGTTCTGCGTGGTTGCTTGTCCTCTTGTCTTTCCTCTCTGTGGACGGCGGTGTCTCACGGCAGCAGGGGCCAGGGTGCTCTGGGACTAATTGGCCGTGAGTTGTTTCTCATCTCCACCTTTTGAAAAGAGTACTTGACGACGAGGCGGCGTGCAGCGAGTAGGAAACCTCTCCCCCTCCCTCTCCCTCTCCCCCTGCCTCCCCTTGCCCCTGTGCGCTCGACGACTCCTCACCTGCTCCACGAGCATGAGGATCCGGTCAATGGATGTCCTTGAAAAAGGGCATCATGCCCAAGATGGTACAACGTGGGTAGCTGATCATTTATTTCGTTGTCTCTCTCTCTCTCTCTCTTCTCCTGTCTGATGCCGTCTTGGTCTTTCTCGTACTCACTACCTGGCACAAATCACAGGACTCACACGGGGGCTTACCAATACGGAAAGTGCTCGATAAGCTGAGGGGGAGGTGTGGGGCCGGTGGACATGCAAAATGAGCAGTGATCCTCATCATTTCTCAAGGACGACGGTAGCGTGTACGTACACACTGGACAAACTCAAGCGTCCGGTGCCCTCACTTATGTGCTAGAATTTCTTGTTTGTTAGCGCCCTCTTCTGTGTCGCCTTTTTGGCTCTCTCCACCAGCCTCACCTGCTTCCTTTAGCACCGCAGCCAAACGAAGCCTGTGTGAGGCACGGTGCCGCGTGAGGATGGAACAGCTGCAATACCGTTCCCGGATGAAGTTACCAGGGTCAACGGCTTGTCGCTGCGGCAAGGATACCGCTCCCCGCATCTGAGATCGGCTAACGTCCACTAGCGGCGCATCGAAAAATCAAAAAGAAAAGAAGCACATTACCGCTGTCGAGCTCCGGCATCCTCTCCGACGCAAAGGGTCAGTACAGAGAGAACCGCGGCAGGTCCGAGATACGTGATTTTCACAACCGCAAATTCACCGAACAGGATGGGTGCATGGTGTGCAGAATGCACTTCAGTAGGGATAGCCACGCGCTTGGCAGCACGCCACTGGCGCGGATCGTCAGGCTAAAAAAAAAAAGAGGGGCTGGCTGACTCGCTTGCTGGCTGAGAAACGCGAAAAGAAGGTTACGAGAGAAGAGAGGGAGAGTTGGTCGTTAGGATTCACTGTCCAAGGAAGGGCTTTGCCTCGAAGAAAATGTGGAAACGGAGTTACAAGTGCTACTTAGGATTCAGTAGAGATGATTGCTGTGGCGATAGGGTGTGACCTCTGGAGAGAATAGCACCACGTTGTAGGCACACATGAGCACACGAACAAATCCACACGTAGATAAACATCCTGACCACTCCCCTCCCCTCTCCGCAGTGCAGTCGAAGTGAGCAACAAGGTAGCACTCGTGGAGATGACGAGCATGCCGAATCACAGGCACCCCCATTGAAAAACGCCAACGTGAACACTCCTTCCAGATTTATTTTCAGTTTAGCACCTCACCACGTTCGAATGAGTGGAAGTGCTCACTCCATTTTCTCATTCCCCTTTATTCGGTCAAACGTTAGCATTAGCTCCGTTCACGCAAGCAGCCGCTTGGTTCTCAATGCGGTGCTACACGCAGTGTGCACCAGCACTCTACACGCTTGCCGTACTCGCCACACTGCTGAGCTTCTGCTGGGTCGCCCGATTACCCCCTCCCCGCATACGCGTGGGGCATTCTTGAGGTGGCACATGCGTCTCGATCAGCACAGATTTTTTGTCTCAAAGCTGGCGGTGTAGTTGCGGAGTGCGCCTTCTCCAGCTGATGTGCATGCGCAAAAAAGCAGCGGTTCCACTCACATTGCCTTTGCGTCCTGAGGTGAGATTCAGCAAGTCGGCAAAACGTCTCCTTCGCAGGATTTTCGGCCAGCACGTGCAACAGAGTTGTGGCGAACAACTACCAGTGCAGCGCTCGTTTCGTCACGACCACAAATCTGCTTTCGTCGGTGCTGCACCGCGCAGCAAACCATCATGGCACTCGCACACACACATCGAATACGGTGCCTAAGATGGCACAGCCGGATATTTGTATTAGGTGATCTCGAACACACCCTAGTACGAGCAGCCGCTTCGAGGCACCGTTGCTAGTGAGCGAAATGGTTCCTTTTCAACGTGTCACTGCACAACGGGCAAGTCAGCAAATATACGCATGTAGTCGCACCTTACCTATATCTGTTGCGCCACGGAACCGGGCTGAGCACCACCGCCTGGCGACCTTCAGCTCCGTGGAAATTCTACCGCACGCAGCGCAGGCCAGCTGCAGGACCACGCGCGACATCACCGCGACGCCACAAGCGCAGAAAAGCAGCGGGTGCACCGGCATACGCGCCGACGCGTCGGCACCATTCGCAGTGACCTGGCGCGCGCCAGCCCAGGCCGGTCCGCCGCCGCCAAGCAGCCGACATCACAGCGTGAAAATGCACGTGGACGTACATGTTGATTCGCGGTAGTGCGCTTCGTGCCCTTTTCTCTCGTCGCGAGGCACAATTTGGCGAGGGTGAGGGGGAGGGAGCGGAGGGGCATCCCGCGCGCTCTCCCTTTTCGCTGCACTCCCTCTTGTTTTTCTTTCTGTGGCTGTGGCACGTCGTCGTCTCTCTCCACGTGTGGTGTGCGTGTGCCGTTTTTTTTTTTCTCGCCCTCCGTCATTGAAGGCGCACCTGTACCTTCTCGCCTTCACCCCTGCCTGCTGCCGTCGCTGAATGGGAGCGGTGCATGGGAGTGTGTAGTGACGTGCCGCTGTGTGCGCGCTTGGGCTCATGCACACGATGACACACGCGCGGGAAGACGCTTTTGCTCTTGTGCTGCGGACTTTATTCTATCCATGCCTACCGAGAGGCCGCACGTGAGGTCTTTCCATTTCTCTCTCGGCGCATGCTTGTATACTGGGGCATTGCTGTCATCATAGCGTGCCGTGTTGCCCCACCAACGCTTCTTCGCTCTTTCTCGATGCCGTGAAAGCGATGCTCTGCTACTGCACAATCACTTCTCGCCCACTCTTTGGATTGTTTTCGTCGCTCTCGCTACTGTTGACCTGAGGTGTTTGCTCCTTCCCCTCCTTACAGTAGTTCTCTCGTTTTTTTACTTGGCGATTGCTGCTGTCGCGTGTTCCTCCTGGAATGACAGAGGGGATCGCAGGTACGGTGCTGGAGTCCCTTTTAATCATAGGATGGACACAGAGTGGGCAGCGAGGGGCTTCAGCAATGATGTAAGGAGCTTGCGCTCAGCATACTTTGAGCTCAACACTGCAGACTGCCGTGGCTCTTTTGTTCTCGCGCAACATACAGGAACAATGTCACCTTGTTCTGATCAAAAACAACGAGCGAGGCGCCTGTGATACCCCCCCCCCTCTGCATCTATCATGTATGACGGCATGTTCTCAACAAACTGTAGGAGGTGAGCGGCGTTACTCTGCATGTCCTTGGCTACTTCTCTTGTTGCCGTCTTTTCTACCCCACAGACAGGTACCGAGCCGCTGGACTTGTTTCTGCCGTACGTGTGTGCACCGGTTGGTAGGACCTTCTTTCTTATTAGTTTGATGGCTTGCCTTTTTCTGCTTTAACGCCCGCTGCCTGTGCCCATCAAGTGGTCACTAGGTAGGCTGATTGCCAACGAGCAAGGCTGAACTAGAGGGAGTATGGCTGGGGCCGCCGTACGAAGCTGAAGGAGAAAGAGGTGTGGCGTTCACGCTGTTGGAGGGAGCCAACCGTAACATGAAGGCCTCGTTCGCCAGTGGATTGTGAGGGTTGCCTTTTAATTTTTTTCTTTCCCTGTGTTCCCCTCCCTCTCCCCACCCTCAAACACTGCACTGCGTCTCTCCTTGTGTCCTTTTCCTGCTCGTGCTTGCGTTCTTGGCTGCGAGCTTATTGAGCATTGCAGCCGTGCGCACGCTTTTTCGCTTCTCGGTTTAGGTACAGCTACAGGAAAGATACCAGCCGTCCTACAGGGAGACCTCGGAGCGCGAAACGAATGTAGTGCCGCTTAAGCTGGATCGCCTCTGGGCCTTGTCGCAGTGGCCGCATGACGCTCAGTGGCATCCTCTCGAAAGTGCCTCCCCACTTGCGTGTGCGCAGGGGCGGAGACCAATCACCTCCTCTTGCACTCGCCAGCACGCACCCTCTACTGTCTTGTTTTCAACGACCATGTCCTGCTCTTTTCACATCTACTCTCTCCTCTTGTCCTTCCTCTGTTTCCTCACGATTAGCACCGTCACTCTTGAGCACCGCCCCCCCCCCCTTACTCAGCAAGGCCACGCTAGCCTGAGAGTTAAAAAGTGCCATTTCTCTTTCACTCACCTTTTTCCCCGCACCGCTCTCTCTCTCTCTCTCTCTCCCTCCTCCTGCCAGCATCCGGCGTTCTTTGGTACGCTCACGAGGCACAGACGCCTGAAACGCTAGACCAGGCGCTCGATTTGACATTTTTCGCGGCCCTCACCACAGAGTCCCCGCGAGCCGTAACGTGCATACCCACACGTACCGACACCCAATGGCCTGTAGCATTCTCCTTCCTTTCATAATGGCCTCCATCGCCACCACAAGCACGACCGCCGCCTCTGTGGGGCAGCCTCACCCTGGGAAAGTCGTCCCCCGCAACCGCACGATGACACGCGGTGCGCTGTGCATGATCCGGCCGCATAAGAGACCTGCGTGTGACAAAACTTGTGCCATCGTTTTAGGTTGCGTGCTCAGTGGCTTTGCTCTGATCGCTTTCATCTTGCTGTGGCGCTGCCTCGCTGCGAAACGCCAGCGTGAGAAGCGGCTCAGGATGGAGAATGACGCCTGCTGCAAGGGGTACCTCTACGCGAGCCACGAGGAAGTGGGCACGAATGAGAACAGTGCGGAGGTGCCAGTGTCGACAATGGTTGAAAAGGATATATTGCCGAACCCCTTCTCCGCCAACACGCGCTCGTCTGCCTCTCCGCTGGATTCCTGGAACCCCAATTCGCACATAAACAACCCACTCGATGGCGTGTCTGCGGCTGACTCCTCAGGTAGGGGGAGTGTAGTCGAGCAGGTGCTCTCCTCCTGCATCCCGATCGCCGAGGACCAGGTCGTGGCATTCCCGCAGGAGCAACCCACCTGTCTGGCACCGCAGGTCGAGGCACCACAGGTCGAGGCACCACAGGTCGAGGCACCACAGGTCGAGGCACCACAGGTCGAGGCACCACAGGTCGAGGCACCGCAGGTCGAGGCACCACAGGTCGAGGCACCACAGGTCGAGGCACCGCAGGTCGAGGCACCGCAGGTCGAGGCACCACAGGTCGAGGCACCACAGGTCGAGGCACCGCAGGTCGAGGCACCACAGCTGAATGACGTAGCGCAGGAGGAGGAGGACCTGCAGGCTATAAAGTCAAACCGCCGGCCGCGCATGCGGCGCCGTAATCACCTCCGCGGCGTGAGTGCCGCCGCCTGCCCGGAAGACAACGTAATCGATATTCTGGACAACCTGGTATAATAGGCAGGTGTGGGCAGAACACTGAGCGGCAGCTTGCTGTTCTTCCTCCTGGTCTCTGTGCTAGGGTCTTGCGCAAGCGTCACTCTATGGTGTAGGCTCCCGTTCCTGCCCCAACCTCACAACAACGCTGTCGCCAGTACTTTTGAGCTCTTCTACCGGATGCGGATAATACCAAGAGGGACGGTGAGGGGCTCGTGGGCGTTCCACAGCGATGAGCATCTCACATGGATGAAGCCAATCGGGAGCCATGCCACACAGCATGTCTTCCGCTGGTTTACCGGTGGTCCCCAACTCCTCCTTGTTCTATCCGCTCAGGCGTCGTGAAGGGGTCGCTTAGAAGCGGGGTGCTAATGCGGAGAGAGAGAAGCACAAAAGGCCAGTATGCGTTGAAATGCCGCGACAGCGTGGACAACTGCAGCATACCGAGTCACTCCTTTTCTCTCATGTAGTCTATTTCTTTGCAGGCTTGCACCCACCCACCGCCTCCTTCCTTCGCGGAGGGCGTCGATCTCATCTTTTCATGGAGTTAGTTTGCGCCTCTTAGTTCAGAGAACTCTTACTCCCTCCCTCTGTCAGAAGCACTTGTGTTCCGTTGTTGACGTTAGGCTTTGCACATTCTCGCTGAGTTTTGCTGCCTTGAGTTAAGTGTTCTGTTCTTTCTCAGTGCAGCAGAGGGGAAGAGGCGAAGTGTGGGTTGTGTACATCTGCCTGGGCAGACGTACTCGGAGTGGCTGTAAAATTGGGCACGTTTAGAGGAACAAAAAGGCTCTTCGTGGTGGTCTCTTTTCTTCTCGTTCTCCTCCACTGCCCCTCCCCATCCTCCTCCCCGCTTCTTGAGCAGGCCTGAAACGGCGTTAATCGATTCACCCACATTCGGCGCCGCCTCCTGGCGCATGTGAGATGGGCCCCTAAAGTACTTAGACTGCATACACTAATACGGCGAAGGCACGCACTTCGGAAGGTACACATGCGCGGGATTGCTCTGAGTATGTTCTCTTCCCTCGTCCCTCCCCGTTTCTCTGCCCCCACCCCTTTCTCTCTTTCTTTCATCCGGCACTCAGTCTTGTTTGTCAGCGCTTCCTTTCCCGCTTCTTTCTGCGCCGCTCCCTTGTTGTGGTGGAGCACCTAAAGAGAGAAGACGAAAAAACGTTGTTGTCTCCCCCTTTTTTTTCTATTCCTTTCTCGGTTTCTCTCTAACACGCCTGTCCGCGTATATACTTCTGAAGTGTCTCCTGCTCACGCCGGCACCTACACTGCATGTCTGTATTGCTGTTTTCTTCTTTGCCGCTTTCTGTTGTGTGTTTTGGACTCTTCCCACATTTTTCCCTTACCCAGCTTTTTCTCTGTTTTCCCAAAGAGTGTGCCGCGCGTAGTGGTACAGGAAGTTCCTGTGAGTAGGTCATGGCACTTGTATTTTTTTTTTTTGGGGGGGGGGGACCTGTGCTACTGTTGTGGGGGCTGGCCACTAATTCGCAGCCGCCTCTTCCTTGTCTTTCTCTCTCAGTTGGAATTCATTTCTCATTCTTTTCTCTACCCCACTGTTTCTTTCGCCTGTATGCATGTATTTTTTTTTTTACTTGGAACTACGCATCCTCTCTCAACCGCGTCTTTCTCAGCTCGAATGGGAGTGCTTCTTCTGTTGTGTTTCGTGCTGGACGTTTGCATTTCTTTTCTCTCCATGGAGGGCCTCTTTTTTTTTTAAGTACGGATTGTTGTCATCGGTATCAAGACCTCGGCAAATTTTCTTTGTTCCTACAGCATGTGTTTCTCTTCTTCGTCTCCCCCCGTCAGCCCCCCTCCCCCCCCCCTATGCACAGATGCGTAGTGCACATGCACGCACGGCGTTCTCCTGTTCTCTTTTTTTTATGCGTGCGTATTTCTGTCTATGTATACATGCACCACGGTGGCAGCTCTATGCGCGCGTGTAGGCGGAGCGTGTGCAAGCCTGCAGTGTATATCACAAACACCTTCTCCCTCTCTCCCTGGTCTGTCCCTCTCTGTCGAGCTTCCTCTAAAGCGGCTCTCTCTGTAAGTTCGGCCTGCGTGCTCTCTTCGCCTTTTCTCTCTTCGGATATACCTGCCCCCGCCACACGCTATTGTCTCCCTCTTGTTTTTGTGTTTCTGTTGTCTATGCTTTTCACTTTCTCGTTTTCGGACTAACCTCTGGAGGCTCGACATGACACGACTTTCCTCCCATTCCCTCCGTGAGTGTGCGTTGCCTATCTTGTACGACAAGGGTGCACGGCGGGCGGGAGGGGGACTTGTCTGCGTGTGTCTCTGCGGTTGTAGAGGCATGTCATCGACTGTGAAGTGTCAGTGCGCGGGATAAAAACGACAAAGACACGACGGAGGGCAGGGAGGGGGACGGGGGCGTGGGTACAGCGCAGTCGCGCTCTGCGTGATCGAGGACTATTTTTTCTGAACGAAAAAGGAATGTCTTCCTGGGTCTGCGCAACGTACGTGCCAGCGCATCTATGGCATTCACCTTTCTGGGCACCCGCATGCGAACGCACGCCTAATGCGAGTACAGCAAAACACTAGTAAGCACTCTACTGGTTTCTCTGCCTTTGCCTCACTTGCTGAACGGTGTCGCGTACGGTGCCCCCCTCCCCCGCGCTTTTCTGCCTCACCACTCCCCAAAGCGCGCGGCCACCCCCCTGTCGCCGCTGGCTCCACATCTTTCTGTATGTGTACTCCTCTCTATCATGTTCCCTCGCCACCCACCCACGCCTCCCCCGCTGCTTTCCTTCACCCGGGCCCTTCCTTGCAAGCGCCGCCGGCTCTCCTTGTCGCACAATATTTTTAGGCGAGTAATGCCGGGTGGGTAGTATAAGCCGCCGCTGCCCTTATTTTTCCCACTTCTCCTGCAGTGGCATTTTCTTTCTGGCATCTCATGTTGACGTGTATTTACGGTTGGGGTTCACCGCCACATGCGCAGCTTCCGACAACGCCGTGCCTCTGCACCTAGAGAATACAAGTGCTTGTTTCTCTAACTAACGGTTTGACGGGATTATCACGGGCACCGCAGCATGGCTGGCAAGCCATCCATCCACTTTCATCCTGACAGTCTGTCGGACAGCGTTGCCTATCATTGCACTTGACGTGAGCTCCAACGATGCATTCAGTCGAAGCGACACCTTTGGCAAAAACCGTTCCATTTTTGCTGGCTGCGTGTGCGGCAGCGTTCTAGAGCTTTTAGCCGCTCTCTGCCTTTCTCCTGCTGCTGAATCCTAGGAAGAGAGCGAGGGGCGTTGCGGTACCTCTCGACTACATCCCCAGTCCGCCGGCACCAGGGTGAGCATCGCTGGTCTCAGATACGCAGCCGCTGCTTGGATACCCTTGGACGCGCGCTCCTGCGGGAAATGGCGCTCACAGCGAGGAGGTGCGGTACTGGCGCGCAGGCGACAGCCTCTAGAACTCTAGCAAGGGCAATGCGCGACGTTGGTCCATTGCTCCGTCCTCCCATGCAACTCCTTCGACTGCCGAGGGCCCCCCTTCCTCACAAGCGCACCACCGCCGACTTTTGCTAAGGCCACTGCGTACTGCGCCTCAGCGCGGACGTTGGGAGAGCGTGTGGCTGGGAAAATCGAAAAGTTTGTACGCTTCAGGAATTGGATTCAGCAGCTGGCCACTCTGCCGTTTGCTTTCTGTGAATCATCTATTTCTCCTTTGTGCTCAACTCCGTGCAGTCCGATGGTTGTTGTTGCCGCCTTTATGCTTCTCTCTGCGGACTGCTTCTTGGTGAAGGAGCGCATCAGCAAATGTTTTTCTCCTTTACAATCATCCTTTTTGGGGGGCTTTTTTTGGCTTCGCTTTCCCGTACGGAGTTTCGATGGGGTTTGCGTGTTTGTCATCTCCTCCTCACTCCCTTCACATCTCCTCCTCTCGTTCCCTGCTGTAGACGTTTGCTTGACTGCCTCCTGCTGCGCGTGCCTTACCTCAGAAGCAGAAAACAGAGAATGTAAAGTCCTAAAAAACGATCCTCTGCCGCTGCCGCTGCCGCTGCCCTCCCCCACGCGTACGCCCTTTCTTCACGTAGGCTCCTCCCTATGCCCTCTTTGCACATTCGTAGTTTTTTTTTCTGCGTTCCTCGCCTCCCCGTCCTCCCCCCCCCCCTACGAACTGAGGTCGCTCTATTCTGGGCTTCTTATGGCGGCGGGCGGGCTGTGCCACCTCCTCTGCTCTCCCCTCTCTCGTGTTCTCCTAACGTTTGTGCGTATATGTGAGACCACTGAGAAGCACGAAGAGCCGAAACGCTGCACAATTTTTTGCACAGGAAGACTAACCCAAAGGCACACCGAACAGCGTATGCGACCTGCGGTGTGCATGTGGCTCGCATTCACAGTTACAGCGGCCCTTCACCATGCCTAGGAAGGCGGGACTTTGAGGAGCAGGCGCATCCCCACGGCTTGTGTGCCCTCTGCCTCTCCTCACCCCGGCTTGTTTGTGCGTGTGCACTGTTTCACTGGGTAAGCGCTCCCAGTACGATGAAGACATCCACAAAAATCTTGGGCTTAACATGTGGCAAACACCCTCCTACACTTTTCCACGTCCCGAATCACTTGTGCGGTTTTCGCATTTTCTTCGCCGTTCACTGCGAGCACCAGGTAGCGCCGCCGCTTTTTTTTTTTGGATGTCGCCTGCGTCGCGCTCCTCTCCCCTACTTTTCTTAGCTCGTTGTCAAGAAATCGCTGCGCTTTTTTCACTGTCTCACGGCGCCACACATGCGCACCTCAGCTTACCTCGGACTCTACTCTTTCCCCTTTTCACTTGGGCGTTCTTTTTATACGTTGTGCTCCTCTGCGGTTTCCCGTAGTCTGGAGGTTTGATTAAACGGGCGACATGAAGGCGCTGCATCAGCTTCGCGTCAACTCCTCTGGTCACTTGAGCAAGGTGCCAGCAAAGCGCAAATCACGGCGTGACACTGTGCCGCCTTGTCAGTGCCTGTGTTGTGACGTAATGCTCCCCTATTCATCTGTCTCCCTGCGGCGCTCGACGAATACATTGCGAAAGTGAATCGCGAGGCGTTTGAGGCCAAGTCTAGGCGCGCTTCAAGGAGAGAAAAGCGGAGTGGACTCCCTGGCAAGAGAAAGAATCGGCAAGACAGACGTGCTGGCCGAGGACGATTCGATACCGTTGAATGCCTCCCCACCGGAGCATCACCAGTGTCGATTTCCAACTCGTTCATGGACAGCCTGGGCTACCAAGCCTGCCGCACCACCACCATCCCAGCAGCAGCGCCAAATCCGGCAAAGAGCATCCCTGACAGCAAGTCTAACTCGGGAGAAACCTCCTCACTCCACCTCCCACACCTCAACGACAGAAAATCCCATCTTCGCTCTTCCTCCCCTCCAAAGCCACTGAGGAACTGGCGGACGTCTTCGAGGATATTGCCAACTACTGCGCCACCTGCAGTGGTGATGACGGCGACGGTGGCGAGGGGCATGATATATCGATCCGCTACGACTACTACCCCATGAAGCGGTGCAGTCGTGCGGTCAGTAAGACAGGCGCGAGAGCTTTTTCGTGCGTGCAATGACTACGACAGACTCCGATGAAGGTGAGGAGGACGAGTGCGGGACGCTCTTGGGCGAACGCAGACTGCCAGCCGTGATGAGAACGGGCGACAGCAGTCTTGGCGTAGGCGGTGGTGGTGCATCGCGCCACGTTAGGTCCTGCGGTGATGCAAAGAATGGCCGAGCTGACACACGAGACAATTCAGCTGCGTGCGGAAGTGGCGCGACTGCGACAAGAGCAGCAGCGCGTGCTGCAACCGCAGGCACAAATGTCCCTGCAGAGTTTGTCGGGCATCTTTCGGGCAAGACCTTCGGCAATGTCTCCCACCCTCATCATGCAGACTCGAAAATGTCCAGCGCATTCTCGAGCAACTTGGTGCTGTCTGTTCGAGGAGGGCCCAGCGGTGATACGCGTGGATGGAGAAGAGGAGGGAGACACGGACACTCAAATGATCGGAGTCGGGAAATCGACTCGAGCACCCGATGGCGGGCGCTTCTCAAGTCCACTGCGCATCACGTCGTCGGCGACCACCGTCGCATGTTTGAATGAGAGCGCACGCCGCTGTCTGTGTGTGGCTCTCTCTCTGTCTCTAGTGCGCTGCCCCTTCTTGTGTTGGTATGTACGTTTGGTCTTCTCTTGTCCTCTCCCTTACACTTCCCTTGCTGTTGCTTGTCTGCAAAGCGGTGAGACATGTCCCCCCCCCCCCGCGCGCACTCGTCTGTGTGCGCCACATGACGCCAGTGTACAGCATTTTCCCCTTGATGACTCGTGTTGTGCGCTTTCCTCTTTTCCTTCGAGCGCGGTTAGCCACCACTCAGGTCCCTTCGTGTTCACTTCATGCAAAGAGAGGCAACGCAGCTGCTTTGCTGTTGTGCCCTGGCGACGTGTTGCGCCACTGGCACGAGCGCGTGCGCTCTCACCATTCGCGCAATCGCCACTCGAGCACAAAAGAATAGCCGATTGGTCTGACTCGGGGGACGTCACTGCAAACGGTGCCCCTCTCTCGTCCTCGTGGCCGAGGGGGGACGGAATGTAGCACCTCACAGTTTTCTGAGTCCCTCTAGTCAGCGGCAGTGTCGTCGATCGCGCTCCTGGTGGCTGCACTGCTGCCTCACACGCGCAGAAAAGCGCTCGTGTAAAGACACCCCACCGGTGAGCATGACCTGGAGCAAGCTCAGGTCGGTACCCTCGTCGCCATGCTCTGCTCTGCCTGTGCCCGAGAACTCTTCACATGCTTCCCCTTTACGGTCGTGTTTCCCCGCATGATGAACGAATGGTGCGCTTTAAATCGAGATGTGCCTCTCTTCCTCCCCCTCCCCGTCCTCTACTCCCTGCCACGCCTCGCCTAGAACTGATTGCGAAGAGCATTCAAAGAGAGCGTACCTCCTGCTGTCCCTTCCCTTAGTGATCGTGAGCTTTTTTGTGCACTCCTACCTCTACACTGCCTAGCCAAGCCCCCCCATCCCTCGTACCAATGGTCTTTATCATTTGGCCCTACACCTTAACTGGCCAGTTGCTCTTTGGGATCCTATTCACGCTGTTCTGTGCGGTTGGCATCGCCGCTGGCGTCTTTTTCTACTGCATGTGGCGCAAAGAACAGACGAAGCGACAGCAGCAAATGATGAATGCACAGGCTTTGCAGGCTGACAACATGCAGTACAATCAGTATCCACCGCCGCCAGAGAATGCTGGCTATTATGGGAATCCACCAATGACACACGGCACGGTGCTCGTATGCGAAGGAGGGCCCACCAATTCTCCCTACCAGGGTAATGGGCAACAGCCATATCGCGGATGAGCACCGAACGGCGCCGCTTGACGTCCCCTTCAGCGATCACCCCCACCGTATTCAGGAGTAATGGTAGAGCAACAGCAACAGACAGAGAGTACGAGACGTGGGAAACCTTCGTAAACAAAGATAGTATAGCAGTCCGCGCTGCACTGTCGAAGTCTCCTCAGCCTTTCCAAACCACACTGTTTTGTGGAGCCTTGTAATACCTGTACTGCTGTCTAATTTCCTTCTGCATCTTGCCGCGTTTACCTATCAGTCTGTAGTGGCGATGCTGATGGGTGACATTGCTCATGTGCTTATCACCTTAGGTGTGCGCAATGCTTTAGTTACCTCTCTTTGTTATGCTGCGACACACGCCCCCCTTTTCCCACAAGGCCCGGGTGTGTTGCGTATATCTACAAGCTGGAGGCGCCGGGTCGCTTCCTACCTGTCTCTCTTCCTGTGACTCCTATAAACGCTGTGCTCACTTGAGTACCAGCCCAGCTCCTCCCAGCGTTTAATTCTAATTTTCGCTTGCTTGCTTTTTGGTGCTCCTTCCGTTTTCTCACAACTTGCTGCTTTTCTGCCCGTTCCCCCCCTACCCTATTTTTCCTTTTCTACTCGCGCTCTGCGCGCCAGTATCTACATCTTGCTTGTGTGCTGTGATGTCGGCTGCTCACGCTTTACCTCCCGCTGATGATGCAAGCCGGCGCACCGCGGTGTCAGGGCCCAGCGCCCGTCCCGTGGGCACGCCGAGGGACTGCGGCACCCCCCTCCCCTCGGGCACGGTGGCGGAC
>NC_025880.1:1211780-1261682 GCF_000755165.1 Leishmania panamensis
TTTAAGACCCCCCCCCCCCCCCCCCGAGTGACCTTATGGTCCCTTCTTTTTCCTTAATTCCAGTTCATCTTCCCACAAGCCCCGCTTGCGCGTTCCTTGCCCACCCAACCTACAAGAGGAGACTAACGGGATCAGACGGCTCGGCATTCTCGTCGGTATGCAAACATAGCATGTACGCATATGTTCCCTCCTGCAAATGAAAAGACGCCTTCTTTGCCTGCTGCCGTGGCCTCCGCGAAAGCATGCGACTCACTTTCCGAGTCTTTGAGGGAGGGGGCGTTGATTTTCCAATGGCACCAACGAAACCCTTCCCCTTTTTCACCCCCCTTCCAGAAAAATTTGCGGGACATGCGCCCATACGGGACCCGCCTGATCCTCCACAGCGCTGCGGCTGCGCGCTGGCTGGCGGTGCAGGGCGGCACGGGTGCGCCCGGGGTCCATGGCGCGGGGCGGCACGGCTGTTCCCCTGGGGAAAGAGCCACCACCCGCGCGACCCCCCCCCCCCCACGCCCCAGCCTCCGCGAGCAGCGCAGAAGCACCACCCCAGAACGCCCACACCCGAAGCAAAATCAAAACAGCCAAACCCCAAGCCACCCACCCAACGACGCGGCCCCCGCGCCACCCCAGCATCGGCCATTGACCCCCACACGGAATCCCCGGGACCGAGGTTGTGTTTGCCGGATGCTCATTTTTTCGCCGCATGCACCCTGAATACTTTCCGTGTGTATTCGCGAGCTCTCAATATATGAGGCTCATGTGGCAATGCTGTTGTGAGTGCTGATCTTTCCAAAAAGACCGTGTACTTAGCACAACAGTAGCCAATACAGAGCGCAGGACCGTATTTCGATCGTGAAGTGAAGGTAAATTTCATTCCTTTTGAAACTCTATTACTTGATGGTTGCACATATACAGTGTAAGAAGTAGGGCGCACACTCCTACATTAATTCTCGTTCCTCGCCGGTAGGACACAAAAGCTACACAGGTGCGCTCAGATTTTAAAAGTGGAACATTTACTAGACGAGAGTGACTATGTGCTTTTCCATGAGATTATGGTGATACTATGAGAGCTGCAAAGCAAGCCGCATTTTACTAGACATACGAGTGCACCAGAAAATCGCTTTTTCCTTGAAGATAAGTAATTGTTGCAAGGCGCCACCCTAACTGGCGTGAAATGAAACCTTCAAATTTGATACTATTGCATCAACCCAATGTATATAATGCGCTTGGTTTGCACCATTGAGCATTAGAACTGCGGCAAGCTCTTGATAGCGATTTCGCAGTATTCTGGAGTGACTGGAAGTGTATATCTTTTGCGCTTTCTTCGCTATGTGTGTCGCATCTCAGTCCGCGCTTTGCTTAACTAGAATCACGCTGATTATTATTATTATTCTCGTCTTTTACTCCGATACAGCTGTACACGGTATATCCAAGATCTATTTTGAGTCTATGAGGTGAGCACCGCAAGGCCGGGATCACCACCTTCTCCAAGCCTGAAATGAATGAGAAACATGTTACGTAAATCAATGTTTTAGTTGCATGCTCAATGTTGGGTTCCCTGGCGGAAAAAACGTCCGAGTCCGTATCACGATGAAGTGTCGACTGTCTGGTACCATCTGAATGATTCCCGCAAGAGGGGAAAGCGTAGTGGCGCTTGCTTTGCCCTACAATTTCTCTAACCTTTGTCGGAATATCATCAATATTGTTGCACAATTCACAAAAATCAAGCAGCGCCAAAGTTTTTTCTTCTGATAACTGACCACACTGTATCGCCGTACTGGAAATTGAGACGTTTAACACGGTCCGACTGACCGAAGCTCCAGATAGCCAGCATTATTTTCGTAAAACGCACTTTTGTTCTCGCGTCGTGAGAGAAAGTCTTCTTATTAAGTATTCTTTCGCTTGCCCAAGGATGAATGGAGGCTCTGAAAGGAGCAACAACTCCCTTTTGCAGTCAGCACACGTGAGTGCGTCGACGGTGCGCCTAATCAGCAGACACAAAAAGGGAAAAAAGCTCTACAGAGAAGTGCGAGAGAGATGTTGGATGCTATTTGCTTGTTTGCGCGGTCACCCTCTCAGTATTGTGCTGGTTGTCTCTAACTTGTAAGAGCAGTTCTACCTTTTTTACTATGGTTGGCAGCTTTCACTTCCTCGTACAACAGCACTTAGTCTTTTTTCATATATGCTATATTGATGTTTTTCTCAGCGATCCAGCTCTGTCAGTGTACTCAGCTCACTTGATTTCAAAGCTACGGAACATTTTCTTGAGCTTTAGCATCATATAGTACTAGCACACGTGAAACTACAAGTGTACTAGTGAGTGACGCGCTCGTTTTCTGGGGTGGTGAGAGGCTGGCTAAAGAAATGGTGCCCGCGGCGGTCACGTGTCCCGTGGATCCGCAGTAGTAATAGGGCTACCCACCTACACAAATTAGCGTTAGTGAGGCAACTGAACGCTATTCAACGCAGACATTTTCCCTTTTGCTGGTAAGCGGTGGTTATGCATGCGTGATATACAGCGAGTACGAGCACATGTTCACTGTCCTTTCTATTAGAGTCTTTTGCGAAGGACAGTTTTCCTCCTCTCTCCTCTCGCAGGGTGCTTTTGAGTGCTTCACCAAAAAGTACGGCTGAGTGTTCAATAATCTGGCGCTAATCACTTATATAGCTTACTCACGAAACTGGGCTGCAGCACCCAGTCAATTTACCGCAAAACAAGTATGTTGGCTGACACTCCTTCAAATTAGGACATCTGCATATAAAGTAGAAGAAGCCTAACATTGGCTATTAACGAACATGGAACCATTTCTCAAACATAAAAAAGGAGATGTATCATTGCTTTGACAGATTCTGTTTCTGGTGGAATGTTTTTTTCCGTTTGCCCTACCCTATTCTGCTATGGGACGAACTTATTGCAAGGGTAAGGTCTATCTTGTTGGTACTTGCAAAAAAAAAAAAATCAGCTTCTCTTTTCAGGGCCACCAATGCATTTTCTTGTCTCTACAAGGTGGATGCTCCAGCGCTAAAACTTGCAGATCTGATTACGTGACACACCTCAGCATGGTATGAGGATCCAGTGCCCCGCTGTGTGGGGAGGCCAAGCAGCCCATCTCTCTGCCGATGCCGAGCCACTTCTGGTGGTGACAAGAACAAGTGTCTACGATGTGAAGGGGTCAGAGCGATGTATCGCTGCTGGTGTCTGTGGTGAGGTGCTGGACGGCGCTGCGTCAGAGCGAGCTACGACAATGAGGACGTCTGTGCCATCTATGTGATGGGCAAGGTGTCAGCGTGACTCGAGCGCATCTCATCCGACCTTCGCCACCCACTGGTGTGGGGAGCCTGAGCCACCGCGTGCGGTGCACCATGTGGCGACCTGCGAGGTGGGCGAGTAGAGTTTGAGGCGGAGGCCGTGCTCCGATGGCTGGATCAGCATTGGTCTACCACGCGTCTACCGCTACTTTGCACTACGCGACAGGCCTGTGAGGGTGTGTGTGGTGGAGTTGAGTTGAACTAATGCTCTATGGGGAGTGAACACATTGAAGAAGCTGGAAACTTATGTGAGATTTGCGGGAATGGAATGATTGTGTGTGTGGTTGTTGAGTATTCGGAGCGGCGGGTGGTGGAAACCTGAAGGTACCCTTTTACCCTACGCAAATGCTATTACGTACGTATCTGCTGTGCGTGGATGTCGAGGGCTGTTTTGTATCTATGGTGATTATCTGAGTATGTACAGAAGTAGTACTCATTTATTTTCGCACTTCGTTTTGTTGGATATTTGAAGTTTCTTTTTACTCCTCACTCTTCGCTGCCTTTTTTTTTTCGTTATGTTCCTCTTTTGCGTAGATATGTTTGATTGTTTGTTGATCTACTTTACTTTTATTCTCCCGAGGATGTTCTCGGGGACTTATTCCTGTATTCATACAAAAGGAAGCTACCTCTTTTCCGTTTTTCTTGGCGACTGTGTTTTGTGTTTGCAGCTTTTTTATTCGGCCGTGTGCGCGCGTGTATGTGTGCCAGCTAGATCTCACTCGAATCATTTTACTGATTGCTCTCTGCCTTTTTTCCCCATCGCGACGTCGTTTATCTTTCTTTATTTGGTGTATATAGATGCAGGTATGGGTGTCTGCTCCCCTGTTTTTTTTTCCTTTTTTTGTTGTGGTGTTTTTCTTGAGTACCTCATGCTCTTATCGAGGAAAAATCAGAGAGTGTATGTGTGCGCATATGCTGATCTGTAGCAGCTAATTGTGATGGCAGAATCGATGTAAGATGCAAAAGAACCATAGCAACTGACCCAGTGTGCAGTGGACACAAAAAGAGTTCAAAGGAAGAGCCATTGACGTGCAAACCCTTGTGACCATACAAACATACTTCTACGTGTACATACCACAGGAGAGGTGCCTGGTCCATGCTTTCGCTCGCTAGTGGCGGTACTTCAGTATGACAAGAGTGCGCTGTGACGTCGAATTGATGCTGCTCGTACCACCATCTCATATTCCCCTTGCTGCTGTTTCCCTTTTCTCCCTTAGCGCATCAATACTTCCGTGAAGTTCAAGGAGTGGTTGGGGCGACTCCATGGCATATGGGTGACAAAGGACATGATGGTGCGCGTCACAGCCTCTTTTCTGTGGTCTGCAGCGTGGACCGAAAACCTGTTCCCTCGATGCGCATGCACTAAGATTCTCGCTTCTCTCTCCTGAGTGTCTGCGCCCCTGCGTGTATCTCTTGCATTTATTGGTGCCTTTTCCATGCTCATGCCCTCTCTCTACCTTCTCTTGTTCTTCGTGACTTATTCCTTTTCTCACCTCTCTTGGACGTGGTCAATTCATACATCACAACGCACCGTCGTACGGGCGAACAAAATGGGTGTCCTCATGACTGAAGTGTGCCCCGTCGACATAGTTATCACTCAAGCACACCCAAATAGTCGTCCCCCCTTCACCTGGCAACACGCACACCCAAGTAAACATCGATCCTCCTCCCTCTTTCCACCCATCATCTCTTTTCCACAGTTGCGTACTCGGCCGATCAGCCCGCTGAGAGTGCAAGAGTGTCTGCTAGCACAAAACCACCCTGTACAGCAACCGGAAGGGGAGTTTCAAGAAATTAGCACATAACGAAGAGCAGGACGCATTCTCAGCGATAGGGGAAAGGCGCGCGTGTGCCTCTGATCTCCCCCTCCCATATTCTCCCTACTTCGCACGCTGCCACTCCTTTGACAAAGTGTGAGACACGTGCCCATTCGTCAACAACCTTTAACCTCCCTCTTTACTTTCACACGCAGAGACATACATATCGTGTGTACCGTCTTGATTGTACTCAAGCAGAAAACCGCAGTGGTTCTCCTTTAGTGTTTTTTTTTTGCTCTTATCCAATTCTCCACATCGTAAAGGAAAGCTAAAACGAAGGGAAGCGGAAAAGCAGACGAGACGCACCCCTCACACATCCTGATACAGAAAAGAGAAGTAGAAGGTGTACAAGAAGCGGTGGTGTGGTAGAGGTTGTCTTTTTTTTTTCCCCTCTTCATCTTTTTCTTCATTGGCTTCTTTTTCCCTTTTTTGATGCGTGCGTTTCTCTGTGTGCACTTTTCGACTTTTCGTTGTATCTCGCCCTTGGCGGTAACACTGAACACGTCACTTGGCACCTCGCCCTCCCTTTTCTCTTTTCTTCAAAAGGGTGGGGGAAGTTCTTGTTTCTCTTCGCCCACTTTTTCTGTTTTCATTCGTTGCGTGCGTGTTTTTTTTTTTTTCTCAGTCTGTTCTCTTTGCCCTTGGCGCTTGGGCTCTGTCTCTTCCCTTTTCCTCTCTTATTTATTTTCCCGTGTGTACAATTATCTTTTCCTCGCTATTTGAATTCTTTATCTATTTTTTTCCTTGCCGTACGCTTGTCCGTGTGTTTATGTATATTGTGAGCGGTCTGTTGTCTATTGTCTCCGTCTGCCTGCTAGTGCTGGTTCTTTTGTTTTACCTCTTTCAAGCGGCTTTCTGCTACTTGGTGATTTCTCGCACGCTCGTCATCTCTCTTGTGTTTCTCGTCTTTTTTTTCTTCCCTTTATACCTCTTAAGCTTTCTTCGTCTTCCGCCTGATTCAGCTTTCCGCACCCTCTTCCCTTTCTCCCGATCTTGCCTTCACTGACATTTGTGCACAGACTTGCTCTCACTTTCTTTGTTTTGTTTTCTTTTTGTTTTTACTCCTGTAAGCTACCTTAGCCCACTACCGCTTCTCTTTTCCTCCTTTTCCACGAGTCCACCTTTTTTTTTTTGACTTCGCAGCAGCAGCAGCAGCAGCAGCAACAGAAGCCGCTTTTTTTTTTACCTGTGTTGTTCGCAGCTTACATCTTTGGACGTGTGCACGCCTCCTTTGTTGTATTCGTCATCTTCTCCTTGCTTCCTCTTCCCTCTCACTTTCTTGCGCGAACGCACGCACACGGGAGCAAAAGGTCGTCAACGCGAGAGAAGACGAAAAGGAAAAGAAGAAAGAGACGATTCATACTTGCCTAGAGTGCTTGGGCGAACAAAGAACGAAGGTGTGTGCGTGTGTGTGCATGTGAGGAGAGAGACGAGCGAGCGTGTGGCTTGTGTGTACACAGGCAAACAAACCGACAGAGAGACAAACGCATAAAACAAGACCACTCCCCTGTCCTGTGCCGTTGTGCTTGTCAGTGTGCAGGTGCGTTTCTGTCCGTACTTTTTTACTTCTTATTTGTGCATACATCCCCCCAAGCCCAGTTACATCTCTGCTTTTTTTTTTTTCTCCCTTTGTTCGACTATAATAGTCGTACATGCTTGTATAGTGATCTATGTAGACTTTCTGTGTTCTCTGTGAGTTTGTTGTTCCCGTCGTCGTCTCTGACTGTTTCCCAATCTTTCTCTCAGTTTTGTTTGTCATTTGCTGGCCGTTTTGGTGCACTGAGAGTGCACTACTGGGTGCCAGGATTTTTCATTGCCTGCCTCTTTCTGGCATCGCTCTTGTTTTTACCTCTCCTTGGCGTCTTCTCTCTTTTACTCTGTGAGTCTTGGTTAGGTATCCTCTGCCTCTTCCACTCTTCGTTTTCTCTTTACTTCCATTTTGGGTTGCATTAACGTGTATCGTCTGATTTTTTTTCTTGTTTTGTTTCTTGCCTCCTCTCCAGCGCTGCCGTCTTTTTTTATCTCTTACATTTCCGCCTTCTCTTTCTTTTGCCCATTGTTGGCCCCGAGCTCTACTGTCTTCCCCTTTCTCTCACCTCACCTCCCCACCCTTCCCTCTTCGCTCTCCCTCTTGTGTGTCCCTTCTTCGTTCAAGCCCCCTTTTTTCTTGTAGGTGTATTGCCCCTTTATACTTTTTTTTCTCTGCTAACGTGCTGCCTGCATTTCCCTTTACGTTTGATTGCCACTCGTACACGCGGTTTGCCTTATTTTCACCCTCTTTTTGGTGGCTCATCTTTGGTCTGCTTGGAAAGAGAAACAACACCAAGACGGGGCTGAGGCAGTGCGCAGCGACACCTACACGCACACGTGTGATCGCTGCGAGTGTAAAGGTGCGTCCAAGGGGATCATGATGGCAAATGGTGACTACACCTACATCAACGACCTCGATGATGGGGGCCCGATGAGCACCACGTTGCGGCTTCATGAACAGAGCAGCTCCCTTTTTGTGGGCATCACCCACGACAGTGCCGGCGAGTCGCAGTCACAGTACGACTACCTGGATGGGTCTCTGGCGGGGAGCAACAGCGGTGGAGGCGATGGGATAGTGGCGGCGCTGGCGCTTGAGGACTTCCTTGGAGTCGATGGCAGCAATTTGACAAGCGTACTGTCGGAGAGCAACTCTGTCTTTGACATCGACGCCGAGGAGAACAACACACAGACGCAGACGCCGAGTGTGGCAAGCCGGTCTGTGAGCGGTGCCGACTTCAACATGTTGCCCATGGCACCCACGGCTAAGCAGCCTATTGAGAAGCCACCTGGAGCATCGGCGTCGGCACCCCACCCTGCAGTGCCGAACTCGGCTGTCTTAGCGCGTCACCTCAACCTCAGAATCAACACAGTGATAGACCTGAAGCGTCCCTCAACGCTGTATAAGTATTATGAGATCTTTGGCGGGGCCTCGAGCCCGGCGGGGGGGCACAACCACAAAGCCAACTTCAGTATTGGTGCCAGCGGCAGCGATGCTCACCACCGGAACGCGAAGGACACGAGCACCCACCGCGTCACGAACGCGACCGTGACGGCTGCTGGCAAAGGGGTCATGGCGACTGACCATACATCAAAGCTTTCCGCACTGCTTCCCGAAACAGCCGCCGTCAGTGTGCCAACACGTCCTGCAGTGCCACCCGCGCCGTCCCCGTTGCACCCCCTGCCATCGGTGGCGCAGCCGCACAACGGCAGCGAAGTGTTCAGCTTTGGCATTGACACCTTCTTACATGGCAACCAGCTCGGGTTCGGTCGTCAGCCCTCCTTCAAGCGTCTCACACCTGTCACGCAGGGCGAGTCGAGGAGGCCCTACTTTCTTTTGCGCTGTAAGGACGGCGACACGAGCTCCACCACTACCGCTGGCGCTGCTGCTGCTGCTGTGAGGAACGGGCATCCTGCGGCGAGCGCGTCCAGCACGAGAGTGCGCGCCGCCTCTGTGGCGGATCGAAGCGCCGAGGCGTTCAGTACGTGGCTTGAGGCGCTGGAGTCGAAGGCCACGGGGCTGTCGACATCGGCGCGTAGCGGCCCTGGCGCAACGCACGTGGGCTCCACAATTGGGGAGAACTTCAAGCGGGAGGTGGACGTCCTCATGAAGAGTTTGTTTGGTGACTATGATGTGTTTCCCAGTGCCACCACTATGGCAATGTTGAACAACCCGTCTGCCTCAGGTGTCACCCCGTCGCTGGTGGGAGGTAGCGCTCCTCCGAACAGGCGGCGGGGCAGCAGTCAATCGGGTCCCGGCGACTCCCAACCGGCCGACCTAGACGCGTTTCTGGGCGATGTGCACACCCTTACCTCTTCTCTGCGACCAACTACCGTGATGGCAGATCAGGCGAAACGGCGACCTAGTCAATCCAGTGTCGTTAGTTTTGGCACCTCACACGTAGGCTCATCGAAGCTGAAGACAATAGTGCCAATGACGGCGACTGACGGCAGCTCGTTCGGCGGTGGCGGAGAGAAGAATTTCATCACTGTTGCCTACACAAGCACCAGCGCTACCGCTTTGGCATCACCGCAGCCACCGATCCAGGGCAATGCGACGAAATGCCGTCGGCGTGTCTGGAACACTTCCCTCCGGCCCAACAAAAGCTCATCGGCGATGGCGGCTATGAACGGCGACGTTGTGCCCGATCCCACTGCTACTGCGGTTACCGAAGCTCTATGGACAATGACTTCTATAAACGCCACCACGAAACCCGTCAATGGACGGGTAGCGCAGTGTTCCTCTGTGATAGCCGCGTCGCAGTCGGTGGAAGCTATGACTCGCGTGCCGCCACGCGCCTTGACAGGGGCAACTCGTGACTCAGTCGTGGGGGGCGCGAAGTTGGCGACTGTGAAGGCCACCACCGCCTCCGCGAAGACTGGCGGCATAGTTGTCGATGTTGCTCGGGTGTGTGACTCGGCATCCTCTAATACAGCGACGCCGTACCCTTACATAGATGAAGACCTCCTGGCGGGCGGCTACATAACAGGGCCACCGCAACTGGTCCGCTCTCCAGTAAAGGGTAGCCTCGGCGTGCTGCTCACTGCCCGCGTCGCATCGAAGTCCCCTTCCACCAATAACACGAACAGCGGGAGGCGCAGTGGCAGCTACACGCACGGCGTAGTTGCCCCGACTGCGTGTGGTTGCTGCTCCTCGCAGATGGGTGGGCATATTAGCGCGTCGCAGCAGCAACCATCGTTACCCCGACCGAAGCTGCACCCCTTGTTGCACAGCCATCCACGCGGAGCTGTCGATGGGAAGGTTATCACCGTCTCCGATGGTACGAGCACGACAGCATCGGAGGCGCCACAGCAAGCTCTGGCTACCTACGGTTGTGGCGGCTCACGGGAGACGCCGACGTCAACTTGGAACTACCCGTACGGCCGCGCCGCGACTTCCTCGCCTCCGGAGCCGACTACTGCGGGATCTGGCAAAACGCAGCTGGACTGCCGCAGTCGTGGCGACAGCACCCTGGGCGACGCGGGTGAGGCATTCCTCAGTATCGAAGAGGAGGTCAGCAAAGACGACTTAACGGACAATGGGGGAATGCACTTGAAGGTGCCACTACCACCCACCTTCCTCAGTAACGACCTCAGCGCACAGCGGGGCATGGCGGCCACCAACAGTACCGCCAGCGCAGACGCTACTGGCAGTCACTCTGGCTGCGTCCCCAAGAGCGGTGGGTCCGCTGCCCATACCGGCTGCACGCGGCGCTCGTCGCTGCGGCCTGTCGTGGACCTAGTAACGATGGAGCCTATAGCACTGATGAAGGGTCTACCAATCCCGTCAGGGCCATCATCCGTAAGCCGGCGAGGGTCTGCCAGCGAAACGGAGAGGGAGGTGGCGACAAGTGGGGAGCACGGCGCGGCAGCGGCCACGCCGCGGCGCCGCCTTATGGAGTTCCGCAACGGCGACTACACGTTGCCAGCCTTCTCGCCCACGTCCTGCATCTCTGCTACAGTCACCGAGGATTCGCACTCAGAGGCAGTGAAGCAACGGGACCGCGACTGGCAGGTGCAGCAGGCCAACGAGGAGCGGCGGCAGCGCATTCAGGCCTTCATGTCAAGGCGGAAGGCCGAAAAGCAGCTGGAGGAGCAGCGGCAAGGCCAGATGTCTAAGCAGGAGGGGCAGCTGCAGATATACCGTGAGATGCAGGGGCAACAAAGTATCCTGGGGGCCACCCCGCACCTGGAGATGTCCGGAACGGTCGGGAGTGGGGTGAATGTCATCAATGTGCCGAAACACATGCGCAAGTCGTCACCGCGGCTCGACCGACCGGTGCGGCAGGAGATTCCGGCGGCCAGCTTCAGTCCCGATGCAGCAATGGCTTCAACAGTCAGCAGCCCACACATAGAAGTGGCCGCAGCTGCCTCTGCAGACATCCTCCCTGCCGTTCGACGGGGTAAGGGCAAATGTGTGGCAGCCAACACCAACGTGCGCGCCGTGGTCGTGTTCACGAGCAGCGCCGGCGCTGAGAACAACAATGAGCCTATGACACTCAAGGACGACAACGACGGACGACGGTGTCGGAACGGCAGGATCTCTTTGAGCACGGCCGCGCCAGGGCTGCTCAATGAGGGCACGGTAGTGGTGGTAAAGCTGAGCGAGAGCTGCAACACGCTCAAAGTGCAGCAGCCACAAGAGTGCACGCGCTTCTTCTCTGTGGACGAGTTTTTGCGAATCAACGACGCTGTGGTGCCGAAGCACGTCGAGAGGCCCTTTAATCGGAGAGGCAGCGAGGTCGTGACTGGCGTGCTGTCGAACGGCGCATTGCCGCGGCGACGTTTGTCATCGTTGACTCTGACGGAGATGAACCGCAAGTTTCTGGCTGGCGTGAACGTGGCGTTACTGCTTGCGAGCACCGAAAAGGCCCACTACGCCTCACTGACGGCTATTCGGGAGGTGGTGGAGGGCGTGCTGTCGCACATGCCTCCCCAGGGGGAGCTCTTTGCCTCCATCGCCTTCGTTGTTGGCGGCAACACGCAGGACATGTTGAGCGACTCCATGCGCGCCGTACGCTCGACCTTCTCAACATCGCCGCTCTTTGGAGCCACGCTGGACGGTGTCGCCTACGTGGCAGTAACGGGACTGGGACACCTTTCAACGATGGTGACCGATGCGTACAAGCGGTGCGACTTGGCAGAGCAGCAGCAACAGCCCAATGCCGGTCTCCTCGTGATGTCGTTGCTTCTGAAGCAACCGCGCGGCAGCGACGTTGTGCTGTCCTCCTACTTGATCACGGACGCTGGGTGCGACGGCAGCACTTACGTGGCAGTCTTGCGCAAGGCGCAGCACACCCCATTTGCGCTCTTCCACTCCGCACTGGGCGGGCCGACGCTGACGACAGCGCTGGTGTCGGTAGACGTCGACGACACGGCGACAGTCATGCCACTGCTGAACATGCAGCACCGACTGACTCGTGTTACTAACAAGCCCTGCCACGTGGGAAGTGTTCGACGCTTCTTGGAGTTGGCCCAGCAGGAGTTGCAGAACCGTGCCGAAGATGGGAAGCCCGGTAGGAGACGTAACTCCAGTACCACCACTACGAAGGTGGCGCCAGAGCGGCGGCGGAGCAGCGTCAGCGCCTCGAGCAACAACAGTGCAAGCGACAGCATCAGTCGTCCACCGTCTAGTGGGCATCGGGGATACAAGCAGCAGTCTGGGACCCGGGCGCAGCTGCACAAACGTCTTCTCGAGGAGGTGGCAACGGCGCAGAGCATCCTCAACGATCCAGCCAACTATCGCCCGAAGGCGCTGAGGGAGGCGTCGGACTGCCGGCACACCAGCGCGCTCACGTCGATGGCGCACGCGTCAGCATCTTCGGGGGTGACACTGTTAGTGGAGACGACCCTGCATGAGCAGCGGCGCAGCGTAGGCGACGACGCGATACCGAATCTGGAGGTAGCGACTCTGCGCAAGCGCTTGTCAACGCTCAAAGCGGCTGATTGTTCGGCCCCAGCTACCGCTGACACGGTAATGCTACCGTTTCATGGCTCTGGTGCCGCTCGGGCGCACAGGCACTCTCCGTCACCGGCCGCCGTGGCAGTGTCGTCGCCACAGCTCAAGCAGCTGCTAGCCACGCGCTGCCCAAGCGGTGCGCCGAACGTCGAGTCGGACGCGAACGCCACGGCAACGCCGTTACGATCACCACCAACCACGTGTGTCAACCATCAGATTGTGGGGTTCCGTCCCCTCCAACAGAGCTCGTCACCACTGGCAGGGCGCAACAGCGTGAGCATGTCAATGAGTGCTGGGTACGTGCGTCGCGGGAACGACGGTGGGGTTGCACCACACATGACAGGGTTTATGAACTTCGAGGATCTGGGTGACAGCACCTCTGCGTCTGTAGGCAGTAGGCCCGGCGCGGGCACACTGCTGAAGAAGGGCGAGCGAGAGGAGTCGCAACATCTGCCTCTGCGCCCGGCAGCCGCGATGGCAACCAAGTCACTTCCAGAACAGCGCAACGCGGGCGACAGCGAGTCGAGTCGACGTGGCCAACTTGTGTCAGGTGACGTTGCCAGCGGATCGACACAACGGCCGCTGTTTGTGCCACCGGGCATGGCGAACAGAGGTGTGTATGCAGGTCACAAAGTGCTGCGCGCGCCCCCTACACGGGTCGGGTCGAATGGGCCACATTCTCCCAGCATAGTCGCCATGGGCCCCAGCGACACCCCGATCGTTCCGAGCGTCGCCGCTATCGACTCCTCGCTTGCGCACGATGTCTCCGTCTCGGTGCGGCAGAGCTCGACGGCGCCCGGCGGCGAAAAGGAGTCGATCCCGACATCGACAAAGGTGCGCACGCTCGTTATCGTTGACCCACGCTGCCGCGATACGTCGAACGTGACGTACGACAACACCATGGTGATTGCCACCACCGAGGACGACTTCGAGGAGTACGACGTGGACGAGGTGCGCGAGGTGGCGTCGTCGCAGGAAGAGCCGATCCAGGCAGAGCTGCTGACGGAGCTGTGCGAAACAGTGCTTCTCGGGGGTAACGCCGCCATCCTTGGCGCTGACAGTCGGCCGACCGCTGTCTGTGCCAAAGTGCTCAAGTCCGTCGTACAGACGATCTTTGCAGACATGAATCACGAGGGGACGCATCGCAGCGGACACCTGAGCACCTCTATTGTGAAGGTGAAGGGAGAGTCTGTAGTTGACCTACTCAAGGACTCCGGCGAGGCACAAAAGCTCGTCATTGCAATATCGCCCCTGTTCGGTTCCTGCATCCACGGTGTCATCTACTCTAGTATCACGAACTCGGCTGCTTTCAACACCACGATTGACGCTGCGTTGCACCGCGCCGCCTCCGAAGACAACGGACGCGACTACAGTTTCCTTTTCTGTTCACTCATCTTCAAGCTGCAGCTAGAGGAGGAGGGAGACGTGCTCGTGTGCTCGCTAGTGGCGACCTTTGCCGGCGAGAATGTCGGACTCTATACGTCCGTCCTGGATCGCAGTCCTCTCGTACCACGTGCCCTGTTCCACTACGCCCTCGGCGGCCCAAGCTACACTATTGCTCTACTCGGTATCGGCAGCAAGGAGTCTCGCGCCAACCAGATGCTGCAGGTACAGCAGCGGTTGGGTGAGGTGAGCAACCGCGCGACACACCCTGGCAGTGTGGCGAAGTTTGTGGCCGGCATTCGTAACGATTTGACGCCGAACCTGATCGCCAAGTACGAGAGTTCGCGTGACCAGGATGAGCGAGCGGCGACAAAGGAGATGATTGGGCGACTGGCAGAGATGGTGAAGGATGCAGACGCGCTTCTGCACGACTTCGACCACCACCAGCCCAAGGCTTACCTACATGAGGACCAGGAACGGGATACGGCGCCGCCTGTCAAAGGATTCGATTCAGGTTCACCCGCCATGGCAGCGCCACGCAGCAGCAATACGAACAGCACCAACGTCTCCAACTTGACGAATTGTGCTTCTGCCGCCATTGCTGTGACAGCTACGCCGCCGGCGGCAACCAGCCGACCAGCCGCGCCGCGCGCGCTTCCGTGCATTATGGCAGCTAACCCGGAGGACGAGGGCGTCTACATCCAGTCGCTCGTATGTTGCGAGCAGGTGTTGATGGGTGCCGGCTCGGTCGCTGTGCAGGGCAACTCGATCCTATGCACGAGCCAGGGCGGAATGCGCTATGACAGCGACGAGGTGATCGTACGTGATGAGGCGCATCGATCCTTGTCGTCCAAGCTCATGAATCAGCTGGTGGCCAAATTCCTTGCCGGCTATCATACGGGCCTGCTCACCGCTGACAGCAGCTATAGCGCATTCACGCCGCTGATGCTACGCTGCATTGTCAACAGCATCCTTGACACGATGCTCGGACGCGAGGCAGAGCCACGTGAGGGCTTGGCCTCCTCCAGCTCCTTCAAGCCACTCACAGTGATGGGCGAGCTGCGCGTGTCCATTGCGCTCATCAAGGATGAAGTGACAGCTGACTTGTTGCCCACCGATGTGGATGCAACGTACCACCGCTTCGAGATGGAGCACATGCCCCTCTACGGCCCCCGTATCGTCGGTGTAACATCGCACCTCGTCTCCACACCGCAGGATTTCGACCACTTCCTGTCGGTGGCCATCGACAATGCCGATCCGGCGTTGCAGTCGGCAGATCCGGGTATCATGGTGGTCTCGCTGACTCTAACGCAGCGCGTCTCGAAGCCGACCAATGATGTGCTGGTGTCGTCGCTTCTGTGCACGGCCGTCTTTGACGCTGTCCATCACTACGAGCGTGTGCTGGAGGGCGATACGGACGAACCGCTGGAGTTGTTTCACAACATTCTGCGCGGGCCGTGTTTCACCGTCGCGCTGCTTGGAATTAGCGACGAGGAAGAGAACCCAGGCAAGCTTCTGCGCGCGCTTCATGGCATTACCCAAGCGCGCAACCGTCCTCCAGAGGTGAACAGCGTGTTGCGGCACATCCAAGAGCTGCAGCGTGGCGTTGTGAAGCTGAATGAACGCATGGCCACTTCATCCAACGAGGAGGAGAAAGAGTATATTCTGAGCCATATCAAGGTCGCCGAGCATCTGCTGGCCGACGCGGAGGCACTGCAGCGCAGCACCCTTTCCTCCATTCAGCCACGCACCTTTGTCCCACTTGGCGGCGCACCCGACCTGCGAGCCTAGACAACGTCAGAGGTGTGCGTATGTCGATTATCATGGCGACTGCGTTACCGAGTCAGTTCGTTATATTTTCCCCTTTTTTGTTTTTGACATCCTGCGTGATCTTTTTTGTGTTTGTGTGTATAGCTGTGTGCGTTCCTCCCTTTCTCTAGTTTGTTTGTCGACTCTGTCACTGCCTCTGCCTCTCTCTCTCTCTGCGCGCACAATGGGTGTGTTGTTGTGCACTGCCGAGAGGGGAAGGCGGCAGGAAGCTTTACAACGTCTTGAACTACTAGCTGATCAACGTCAGAAGGAGGTACCCACACGCTACTCAGTTACACACACGCTTGGCAATCGGGATGAGCGACACGGCGAAGCACCGATCAAGTGCGAACAGATGTTCCTTCTCAAACACAAATGCACACGTATAGACAGGCAGAATTTGAGCGCAGCAGCACTAATCTTTTTCATAGCGGGAGCTTGCTCCAGAGAACTAGCAGCCACCACCGCGACAACATTGCCCCTACCCTTCCCGAATGAACATGAGAAAAGCAAACAAAGGGGCATCAAAGCACATTTTGGCAAATGCCCCGTCGGGATACGTGCTCACAAGGCGGGGTCATGCCGACTAGAATTTGTTTGTGTGTGTGTATCTTTCTCGCCTTTCAGTGTATCAGATCTGCATCTCTGGCAGTCTTTTTGTCGCTGCGTTGTACCAGTGCTATTCACGGTGTACGATGGCGCTGTGACAAGTGGGTCAGGGTTTCCCTATTCCGTTATTTCTAATGGTCACCTCTGCCTTGAAGACAGGGAACACACCTCAGCATGGTATGAGGATCCAGTGCCCCGCTGTGTGGGGAGGCCAAGCAGCCCATCTCTCTGCCGATGCCGAGCCACTTCTGGTGGTGACAAGAACAAGTGTCTACGATGTGAAGGGGTCAGAGCGATGTATCGCTGCTGGTGTCTGTGGTGAGGTGCTGGACGGCGCTGCGTCAGAGCGAGCTACGACAATGAGGACGTCTGTGCCATCTATGTGATGGGCAAGGTGTCAGCGTGACTCGAGCGCATCTCATCCGACCTTCGCCACCCACTGGTGTGGGGAGCCTGAGCCACCGCGTGCGGTGCACCATGTGGCGACCTGCGAGGTGGGCGAGTAGAGTTTGAGGCGGAGGCCGTGCTCCGATGGCTGGATCAGCATTGGTCTACCACGCGTCTACCGCTACTTTGCACTACGCGACAGGCCTGTGAGGGTGTGTGTGGTGGAGTTGAGTTGAACTAATGCTCTATGGGGAGTGAACACATTGCGGAGAAGAACTTCGCTCTTCCTTGTTTCCTCCCCCTTTTCATGATTCGGCGGGTGCATGTGTGTTTTTCATTTTCTCTCCTCTTTGTCCTTCTCTCTACGCTTTCTTCTTCTCCATGTCTACTGACGGCGTCATTATGTGCTCTACTTTAGTTGACAAGTTTACATTTTATTGTTGTTTTTTCTTTTTCACGTGCATTTTTGGCGCCTCTCTCACTTTCACCGTGTCCCTCTTTTTCGTTGCTGTTTTGTTTTTTTTTATTTTTTCTTTCTTTCTTTCTTTCTTCGTTGCCTGTCTCATCACCTCCTTCTACATTTGGTGGTTTTCTCGGCCTAGGTGTCTGCCGATGTGTTCTGTGCTATGAGGATGCACTGTGATGCGGCTGGAAGTAGTAGAGGTCTTGTTTAGCCCGTCTTTTGTTTGGTGCTGTTTGCTGCTTTCTTTTTTTATTTTCTTCGTTCCATCACCCCCCTTTTTTGTGCCTTTTTTCTCAGCGAATTCTCCCTCGCTCTCATATGTGTAGATGTGCAGCTGTCTGGTCCCTCTTCCTCTCCCTTCTCACGCTCTTCTCTTTCGCTTTGTTGTTGTTGTAGTGATGTAACGCATCAATGGGTTTCATGTCACTCCGTCTCCTTGTCTTTGAATCCTGCCCCCCCTTCCCCTTCCTCTTCCTCTTCTTCTTCGTGTTGTATTGCTTTGATTGGGGTACGTTCGTGGCACTGTATGACTCCCTTGATCTTTATCTGTATGATCCTTTGCTCCCTGTTTTCTGTTTTCTATTCAAGCATATCGCCCGCATCAAGCATCAGGAACGCGAAGAAAAAATAGTACTGACACCTACGCGCGCATCGCCAATATGACGTTTCATGACCTTTCTGTTCGAGAAAGATCGTCATTAGGCCTGCAAGGCGAAGGAGGGGGAGGACAGAGTATCTTTTGTAGGACTGAGTGTGTCCCCTCCACAAACGACGGAGGTGTGAGGAGCGATGAGATGGGGAGAAGGCTTTTGCGCTTGTTTCTCTTCGTATCTTGTGCCCACCCCCTTTTTGCTCTCTCTCTCTCTCTCCCTTTGGTGGGTTTACACCCCACACACACACACACACACACGCACAACAACAACAAAAAACGGGCTCAATTATATTGCATGGGCGGTGCACCCTCTATCCTTGACCACGGAAAAAATAGTGAATGTCAGCCCTACTGCAGTGAAGCAGCCTGCTGGCTGAGCACTCTCTTGCTCTCTCTACTGCTTTCTTGTCCTCGACGCATGCTTACCCTCGCACAGGTATGTCACTCCCATGCCTTGTGCGAGATGATGCAGCTTCCTCCACTCTATCCCACTGCCCTAGTTTTCCACTTTTCCTCCCTCTCCTGCTTCTCACTCTGTCGGTTTTCGTTATCACCCCTTCTCTATCTCGCTGCGTCGCCACCTGTCAACATACCTGTGTGTGCCTACGGTTTGTCTGTGTTGCTCTTACCTCTCTTCTTGTTCTGCATGTCTCTACATCTCCAACGCCCTACATACAGCCTTTGCTGGCTTTCTCACTTCCCTGTGCACGCGCATCTCTCTCCACTCCTCCTTCCACTCTTCTTTCCTTCGTCTCTGAGAGCTTGCGCTTGTGAGGGAGTGTGCGCGAGTCTGCGCGTCTCCTTCTGTAGCTCAGTGTTTGCGTGTTGTAGAGTCCCCGTTTCTCTCTTCTAGTCTTTGTACCGGTCTCATCGCACTTCCCTTCCCTTGAGTTAGCTGATACCTCTGTTCGTGTGCGCGTGCGAGTGTGTCATTTCTTCGCTTCACCGGTCCTTTTTCACAAGCACACCGTAGCCGCCCTCCGCTGAAACCAAACGCACTCGCCTCCCGTCATCCAGACGTAACCGCACCCCCGAGCGTCGAAAAGAGTCGAAGATCGTAGAGGAAGACCCCAGTCCCCCGCCCCCCCCCCTCTCCACACACACACTCTCCCGCCCTAAACACACCTGTATCCCTGCGCGCTTCAACAGGCGCCACACGTAGTACGCACCCAACAGAATAGAAAACTACTCGGTCAAGAGGCACCAACGCGCGCCTTTTCCTTACTACCAGGTACTTGTATTAGGAGGGTGCATTCTTCAGGATGCGCTCCGCCCCAGGGCAAATAAATTCTGCCGCGAGTGCGGCCATGCCACAGGCGACATGCGCGACGGCGAAGGCCCCGACTAGTGCGACTTCCAATCTCTCTTCTCGCCCCGCAGCAAACGGCAAGCACACCGCTACACCGTTTTCCCCTGTGCGTCTGGAAAACAACACTGTGCCCCAGTCCTTCACCTCGTCAACGCTGCGCGCGAGCTCACAGCCCGCCGGGTCACCTGCGAAGACCGTGCCGTCGATGCCGATGATGGCACCACCATTAATGGCCGGAAAGTCATCCTCTACCTCCGGCCCGGGCACTTGGGCACACGAACCGCAGCCCGGCTCCTGCTATGGAATAGGGTTAGCCAAGGGGAGCTTAGGCGGTGCACCCCACACAGCCTATGGCGCATCGTTTATACAGCCACCCGGCGGAGCCTCTCTCGGTTTCGCCGAGGGCTCCATGTACGGCGGGCAAAACTCGTCCATAGTGTACGGCTTCGGCCATGGTGCTTCCACAATGAACTCATTGGGCAGTACAATGGGCTCCATGTACGGCATGGGTGGCCTAATGGGCTCCATGTACGGCATGGGTGGCCCGATGGGCTCCATGAGGTCCACGGGTGGGGGCGGCTACGGCATGAGTGGATATGGCGCAAGCGGCTTCCATGGCAGTCTCTACGGCGGTTCTCTGCTCGGCACCACCGGTAACCTCTACGGCGCTGGTGGCTCCCTCTACGAAAGCAACAATCCACAGGCGGCGATGGGCAGCATGTACGGCATTCATATGGGCTCCATGCTTGGCGGCTTCGGCTCCATCTACCAAGTCGACGGCCCTCACACGGGGCTTGGTGTTGTGCGCAAACAGTCCATTCCGGGTTTCTCCTACTCGTTCGGATCCAACTTGGTTACTGTAGCGTATCGTCGCAGCTTTAATGCCGACTCGGAATCGTCGCCGCGTAGCGGCAGCACGCGAGATAATAGTTTTCACTCCACCACCTCGATGAAGAGCAGTGGGTACGAGGCTCAGCCAAAGGGAAAGGACGAGGAGACGATCCGGCAGCGCGGCTCGACCGGTGTCGACAAGGACGGGATGACTAATCTGGAGAAACTCAAAGGTGACACGCAAGCCGCCGTCTCCACGGCGACGGCGAAGCCCGAGTCGATCATGAAGCACGCACCGGTGACGGAGGCACCGAAGTCGCCGACGACAGCGCGCCAACTGTGCAGCGGCGACGCAGTCGGCCAGGCGCCGGTGCTTTCTAGCGACTTTCGTATCCACAGCGTGGCTGTGCTGGAACAAGCAGGCGTTGGCAACGCGACGGTGACGAAGCAAGGTAACGCGTGCGTGGTGAAGGGCAAGGTGTACGCGATGGACGAGGTGGTGGAGTACAAGCCGGCGGACAATAAGCACGTCGTGGAGTCGCGTCATCTGAACGACCTCATCGAGCACGTGCTAGCCGGCCACAACAGTGCTCTCCTTGTCGCGGACGACGGCAAGGCAGTGACCGCCGCCAAGGTGACTGTGGAGGCCACCATGACGAAGCTGATAGAGGAGCTCAAGAATCCGGCACGCAACAGCTACGCGGGCCTGTCAATGTCTATGTGCAGCTTGCCAAGCAACATGACGGTATGCGATCTCCTCGTTAGCGGCTCGAAAACGATGCCATTGAAGACGGGGAACTCGCCGCTCTTCGGACCCTCCGTCGTGGGTCTCAAACCAGAGCCGATCGGGAGCGGCGCCGACTTTGCGATGCTCTACGACGCCGCACTGAAGCGTGGCGACAATGAGCCAATGATGGTGTGCATGGTGGTCGTGAGGCAGGTGCGGCGAGCTGTCGGTGAGGGTAAGGGAGAGATGTTCCTGTCCTCTGTGTTCATCGGCGTCAGCCGCTTCGGTCGTAAGGCATTCCACAACATCATCGACAAGCTTCCTGGCTCTGCGCACGAGATCTTTCGCTATGCGATTGATGGCCCTGCAGTGTGCGTGCACATCGTGGCGGTCAGCCAAGACACGGCTGACACGAAGGTGCTGGAGGCGGCGTCAAAGGTCAGCGCTGTTCAGAACAGCGCCGCGCGCAGCGGAAACGTTCGCCGCTTCATCGACTTCACGGAGAGCCAGCTGAAGAGCATGCTGAAGCGCCGCGACGCGAGTACCGGCACCGAGAAGGCGGAGCTCGACAGCAACGTGAAGCGATTGAACGTGGTGCTGCAGGACGCAAAGAAGCTTCTATCTGACCCCCAGAGCACAGTACCGCATGTTTACCAAGCTGAGGTAGAGATGATCACCGAGACGACACCGACTGAGGGGAAGACCTGTGCTACGCCAGAGGCTGCGGCCGCGAGCGAAGCAAAAGACAAGCCGGCCGCTGCTGTGGACTACAAGCCATGCAGCACCAGCGTTGCAACCCTGGTAATCTCAGACGTAGCTGAGACGCGCGCGTACTCGGTGAAGGGCACCACTGTGACGGCCGGCGGTCGACCGTTTTCAGTGGATGAGGTGGTGATGCGCGACACGGAGAAGTCAGTGGGCGTGGCGACCATGACGACAAGCCGGGTTCTGGCCGCCTTTCTCAAGGGATACAACGGAGCCATCGTCGCAGCGGATAGCGCGGCGGTGGCCGCCAACGGGATGGAGTCGCCGGCAGTGAGCCTCCTCTTCTCAGCCGTTGTCGGTGCTCTGGGGAACCCAGGCTGCAAAGGCGTGCGCGTGTCCATCGCGCTTGTACGGGAGTCCGGCGTGGCGTGTGATCTAACGGGCAGCGCCACGGAGCTGAAGACGATCGAGGTATCATCGTCTCCGCTGTTTGGACCGATCCTGCGCAACGTCGCGCTGCACCTCATTTGTGAGTCGGAGGAGCTGCAGACGATAGTGGACAAGGCACGGGAGCAGGTGAAGGCGCTCTGGGATGCGCATAGTGCTGTGCACATGACGGTGTTGCACTGCTTCACCGAGGGTGACGATGCGTATGTGTCGTCGCTGCTTCTCTCTTTCGCACCCGCCACGTGCAAAATGCACGAGGAGGTGCTGAAGCACAAGGCGCAAAGCATGTACGACCTGTTCCGCTATGCCTTTGGAGGGGCCGCCACGACAGCGTTCGTCGTCTCGGTGGGCAAGACGGACCAGGTGGTGGACGTCGTGTCGCCCCTCAGCACACAGTGCGCCGCCAGTGTCGTACGCAACCGCTCGCCGCGCCAGGGCAGCATCAAGAACTTCATTGAGTACACAAAGACCTCACTCGACAAGCGTCGTGAGCGGTTGGCGACTCTCTCGGACGCCTCGGCAGAGAAGGCGACCACACTCAAGATCATGGCACCGATGGAGCGCATGCTCAGTGACCACGAAAGGGTAATGGCGGACCCTGCCAACAACTTCCCGCAGGCCTACGCCGCCGAAAACGGCAGCAGCAAAGAGGCCAGTGGCGAGGCGCCTGCTGCCGCCGGCGCAGCGAGCCCAAAAGGCGATGGATCACCGGCTGAGAGCGGGCGCCGCGATTTGCCGAGCGGGCAGCAGCTGCAGCAGTCACCCCAGAAGTCGGCCACTGCCAACGCTACGAGCTCACACCCAGAAGAGCCGATCTCCAGCTTCACGGAGCCGCGCGTGGTGGCCTTCGTGGGACGTGAAGTGGCCGCAGGTGCGGATCAGCTTTCGCTTGGCAGCAAAGACTACACGCTTGACGAGATGGTGAAGCGGGTGAAAAGCTCCTGCGGCACCACCACTGGACCGTCGGTCAACTTGACTGAGATCGAGATGCGCTTCGCTGGGGTGCACAATTGCTCTCTCATCTCCGCCAGCTCGGTGAAGGATACCCTGTCAGCCGAAGAGCCAGTGTGGATGCACTTCCAGCAGTGCCTCAACAAGGCCCTCGCCACTGGTAAGCCTGGTGAGGAGGTGCGCGTCGACCTCATCTTCACTATCGTCTCGGCGGACGAGCTTATGGCGGATCTGCTTTCGGATGAAGAGAAAGCGGAGCCGAAGCAGCTCGAGATTGTCTCATCGCCTATCTGCGGCCCACGCATTCAAAACACCTGCACAGTTGCGGCGCACAGCTCGGAGGAGTTGGCAAGACTGATGGACAAGGTTCACGCTCGCGCGGATCGCCATCTCAACGCGATCCGTAGCGGCGACCTGATGATGGTCGGCACGGCGCTGCTGCGCCGCCGGACAAACGAGGGTGATGTGCTCGTGGCGTCGCTGATGGGTACGCTGACAGGCCCGTCGGTGAAGGCGTACAAGGAGGCAATGGAGAAGACGTCGGTAGCGCGGTGCACACTGCTGAGTTGCGCCTATGGCGGTCCCAGCGCCACTGTCACGGTACTGAATGTCGGCGCTGAGGATGAGTCGGTGCAGGGGATGCTGTCCACTGCCATTTCGATCAGCAAGAAGCAGCGCAACCTCGTCAGCCGCGCCGGTAGCGTGCAGGCATTTCTGCGATATACGGAAGGCACCATGAAGCGAGAGCAGGCGCACGCCGCGGCTGCGTCGGGGGAGGCGAAGGAGGGCCACCTGCGAAAGGTCAGTCGCCTGCAGCCCGTAACTGAGGACCACAAGAAGCTGCTGCAAGACTTCATGGCACCAATCCCCGCTTACCCGACCACACGAACAATCAGCAGCAACACCTCGAAGAAGGAGGAAGAGGGTGCCACCGTCCCCGGTAAGTCACCTGCTAGCGCCACCACCCTCAGCGAGTCGAGGAGAACGCCGCAGTCTACCAAGACACTGACACCGAGTCAAGCCAAAAAGAAGGAGTTGACCGGACCCAACCGCATCCAGACTGTTGTGGTCGTCACCCTGAATCGAAAGACACCGTCCTCGACGAACCTGGTGTCCGTGACGTGTGCAGACGAGACGCACATGAGAGTACAGATTGCCGGTGAGCAGCGCGTTGTCGAGTGCGATGAGGCGGTGGGCCGCCTCGACCACACCTCTACTGTGCGCTCCGATAAGCTGAGCTCCGTGGCCCAACAGTTCGTCGGCGGCTTTAACACCGCAGTCCTCTGCTGCGACGTAGGAGGGTCGAACGCTGGTCCCACCGCCTGTGTCAAGACGGTGCACCACGCCATCGAAGCGAAGCCGGAGGGCTCGGAGCTTTTTATGTCCATTTCTGCCGTGAAGGATGATGGGAACGCCAAGGACCTGCTGGCGTCGAACGGCAGCAGCGACTACGCCCCTTTGAAGGTGAGCAACTCACCCATCTTCGGTCCGTGGGTGCACGAAGCGACCATGGCGCATCTCGTCGATGTAGCTCAGTTTGACGGCGCCTTTAGTGCCGCGTACGCGGAGGCCACAAAGGACGGGGCCGTGTGTATCGTGAGCCTCGTGCTGAAGACAATGGTGGAGGGAGACGTCATTATGAACAGCCTGCTCGTGTCGCTGAGCACGCAACTCAACGCACATGGGGCGGTGGTGAACGCGCCGCTCAAAACAGACCGCAAGCTGTATCAGTACGCCGTGCACGGGAGTTGCTTCAGTGTGGGCCTTCTCGGCCTACCCGACAAGGTGAACGAGGAGGGGTTCGCGGAATGTCTTGAGCTGTATGCGACGATGCGAACTATTGAGAACCGTCCCATGCGTAACGGCAGTGTGCGGCGCTTTCTTGCCTACTCCATCAGCGCTGCGGCAGACGCGAAGAGCCGCGCCGAGCGCGTCACGGACGAGCGGCAGCGCGCGGTCTACGCGCAGCGACTCGCTTCGCTGGAGAAGATGGCCCGAGATGCGCGTGCACTGATCGAGTCTCCAGAGGGTCAAATCCCTAAGACATACATGTAGCCCTATTTTCTCCTTTCCCCGAGTCAGAGAAAGGAAAAGGTATGCGCACCTACAACTACGTGCCCACAGCAACGAGCTGACAAACCTCAAGAAACACAGCAAAAAAGCGAAAGGCACGCGCCAACAGTAGGAAGGTGACTACACACATGTTGCAACGAGTGACTTGAGAACCATGTTGTGCTTCATCGTCTTCTCTTCTCTTCTTCTTTCTTTGGTTTCCTTTGGATTAGGCAGACATGTCTCCCGTTTCTTCCCTTCCCCCCTCCCCCAATGGTATGCACACGCTCTCGTTGACACATGTCTGCACTTCCTTCCACTGGATTTGTGGTCGTCTCTGTGCATTATATATATATATAATATTTGCGGTTGTTGGAGTTGCACGGGTCACCCTTGTCTTGTTCTAGCGTGTGTGTTTTTTCTTTTTTTGTCAGTGCTGTTCTCCTCTCCACCGTGTCACTCAGTTTTTTTTCCTTCTGTGGTGCTCTTTGAGCCCTCCCTGGACTCTGCGCACGCGCTTATGTGCCAACCCCCTCTCTCTCTCTCCCCAGGCGCTTGTGTGAGCCTTTGTTTGTGTGTGTGTGTGTGTGCGGGCGCAGGTGTACTGCATGTGTGTGATGACGAGCAGAGCATCTCGCGTACTTCGTTCGCTTCCCCTGATCTTTGTTGCCTGTGTGTACAGCTGTGCGGCTATGGAGGTGCGCGCAGGTGTATATCGATGTTCGTTTTTGCCAGCGTCTCTGTACCGCTTCTTTTATTATCTTGTTTGTGTGCACTGCCAGTGTTGCCGGCTCCGCACTAATCATCTTCCCACCATCGTTTCTTGGCCTCTGATGAACCCTTCTTTCCTCGCTCTTTGTCTCTATCCATCTCTTTCACTTGTATGCGCTTGCCTTCGTTCCTTGTTGGCCCCTGGATATGCATGTTTGCTTTGTTTCCATCTGTTCTTCAACGCCGCCACTCGCACACACACACACACACAACTACACACACACACATACATGCATACGTGTGCTCTTTTTTATGTGCGCAACTTTCGCTGCTGTCGTGCCCATATTGCTTGCTTTTTTTCCTTGTGTGTGTCTCTCTGTCTACTCTCTGCTGTGTTTGTCCATGCGCACGTGTGTATGTATATATATATATATATATATATATATATATGTGATCGAGCTCCTTGTTGCTGCTGCTCTCGTGCTCCTCTTTGACGTGCATGAGCCATCTCTCATTTTTCCTTTCTTTGTGGCACGCTTGTATCTGTGCGTGCGCGACCATCTGACTTTCTCTTCATCCTCGAAGTAATTCTGCTCAAGGATACCTGCAGTCATGTGTGCTACTCCTCTGTGCCTCCCCCCCTATTCTATCTTTTTCGTATTCTTTCAGTTGATCCCTGCGAAGGGAGGGCGGTGACGTGGATATCAAGGCGTGCGTGACGAGGGAGGTGGGGAGACACGATACGATTCGCATTCAGCGTGTCTGCAAGTACACCGCGCGGCATAATGGGCAGACGATGTCGTATCTGACTTCCCACCGCCCCTTTTGTCTTGCAAAGGAGAGGGGGAATAGAGACTGAGACACAACAGCTAGACGAGAGAGAAAGCGAGGACGAGGATGAACGAGGTGTACGTGTAGGTGTGTGCATGCGGATGCACGAGGAGGGCCTCCGCATAGTTTTTTTTTTGTTTTGATACTTCTGCCTTGTATTTTAGCTCTCTCTGTCTCTCTCTTTGTCTCATTATGACAGATGAGATGTGCAATACGTTGCTGTGGATGATATGGCCTCCTTGTTGATCGTGTCATTCTAACACGGTGTCATGTCATCAGCGCGATATATATGTATGTTTGGCCTTGCTCTTATCTTTGCTCTTTTTTTTCTGTACTTCATCGTTCCGTCGACACGTTTCTCTCCATGTAGATGTCCTTGCCTTTCTTCTTTGCGTTGCTTTGCCTTCCGCTCTTCCTCTTCTCTTATCCATCTTTTACATGTTGCACCCTCGCTGCCAGTTGTTCGTAACAGGGAGAGAGGGGATGGAAAATGAAAGGAGGAGGAGGAGGAGGAAGGGGAGGGGGGTAGTTCATTATCTTTTTGCGCCCCCCCCCTATCTCTTTGTGTGCGTTTGTGCGTTCCGCCCCCGAGGTCGAAAGCAAGCCTCTTTTTCAGGTCTTCGCTTGTTCCATGTGAGTGGCTCTGGCTGCTTCTCTGGCTGCTTCAACTCCTCTCTCGCTTTCCTTTTGTGCCGCTTTAAACGCGGAACGGATAGCGATGAGAGACCTGAGAAAAAGGGCGGGGGGCACATATCACCAATAAACACCCACAAAGACAGCTGGACAGGCGCACACGGGGATAGAAGAAAAGAACGTGGGGTGTGAAACAATACGTGCGCACGCTGCAGAAAAAAAATTACCAATGACGAGGGAATGCCCGTTGCTCATCCTATCCTGCCCTCTTTCTCAGTACCGCATGAAGGGGAAGTGGACTCATTGTGTCGGTGTATCGTCTTTCTCTGGTATTATATGTGTATACTTGTGGATTAGTTCTGCTCACAATGGCGCATCTTTGTTGCTTTGTATGTTTTCGTCTTTAAATATTTCTCTCTTTTCTTTTTGTTGATGTGAAGTTGAGGGTGAGTCGCTGATGTTGTTTGGTGGCGCTGATCTTTTGTTTCCCTGCTCATTTGCGCACATTCGTTGTCTTATTCAGTTTCAGATACATGTGCAGGTGTGTGTCTATATATATATATATATATATATATATATGTAGACCAGCGCTTTCTTGCTTGACGTGTGCCCTCCTCTTTGGCACCTTCCTCCCTCCTCAACTGCGCCCAATCTTCTCATTTTGTCTCTCTCTCTCTTTCTCCCCTACTTGCGTGGTGTGGGTTGCTTCTTTTCGCTTTGTTTGTTCTTCATGTGCAACAGTAGACCTTCTTTTTCTCCGTTTGCCGCATTCTTCTTTACTGTGTCCTTTGCTGTACTCTCTTCTTGTTGTCTACCATTGGCCTTTTCGCTACCCCCACAGTCGCCGATGTTTATTGCGTGCGTGTTTGCATTGGTCTCGACATCGTGTTGTTCCGTGTTTCCCCCTTTTCATACCTTTTTCTTGTTCTCAATATTTTTTTTCCTCTTGCATTGCTGTTGTTCACTCTGCAGGTATCTTTACATATCTTTTCCCTTTCGCTTGTTTGCAGCTACTGTGTTGCACGTTGCCCCCCGTCTTCCACTCTCTATCTCAAGTGAAGTACTTGCTTTACTTGTGCACACCTCTCTCCTACACGCATGCGGTAAAGCAAAATAGATAAGCACACGCATACAGTCGTCTACACATCTGCATGGATGTCTGTGTGCTCTGCTCGCCTTTCTTTTGCAGTTACTGGTGTTGCTTGTGAAGTGGAGTCTTTTCCTCTTTTTCGTTTCGCAAGAATGTTTTTACTCCTTACCACTCAAGTGTTCTTGTCCCCTGCATGTGGTTGCCGTCTACGTGCACATGTGTCGTGACGTGTGGCCGTATTCTGTTTTTTTTTCCCCTTTTCTCTCCCTGTCTTCGTTTTTTTTTTTTCCTTGCGGGATGTGCTCGCCGACCTCGGCACTCTTTTTTACGTACTTTCGAACCTCGTGTGAATGCGAAGGGTGGTAGACCATTGGATGAACATGTGGTGCGTGCATATGTGCGCGACACACGACGCGCGTATGAGCTGTGCGCACGACTACCTTCCTTGTTCGCCGCCTCCTGCGCACGCCTTTTTGTTTGGTAATGGCTTTTCCTTCTGGTTAGCTTGCCCTTTCTCTCTTCCCCATTATGCGGCAGTGCTCTATCATTGGCCTTTGTATATTTCGCTCACCCCTTTTATCTGAGTTTTGGGTGTACGGTGATGTTTCTTTTCCCCTTTTCTCTGTCATTAGTTCTGCTTGTTTCTCTGGAAAAAAAGTGAGGCCTTGTTTCCGCTCATTTTCATCTCTTCCGTCCCTAACTGTGTCTTTCTCTCGCTCTTCTTTGCCATTCCCTCTTCATTTGCCATGGCTCATTGACCTTTTTGAGGTTACACTGATGCTTGTGTGTGTGTGTGTGTGGGTGTGTGTGTGTGTGTGTGTGTTTGCCTCTGTATGTCTTATGTGCGTCTCCTTTTTTCTCGCTTTGTCTCTGTATGCCCTTACGGCACCCACTTGGATGATGAAAAAACAAATAACGAAGTCAACAATAAAAGTGTAAAACAGGGCAGCCAGAGGGGATGCCGGGGACGGTGATGGCCCTTCAAGTAGAGGGGTGAGCCGGGGACACCTCCTCTTCATTACCCCCGGTTGCAACGGCGGACTGCATCGCTGGACGAGAAAGGGGGAACGAGGAGTAGGTGTGGGGTGGGCAGTGAAGCGTCTGCCGGGTCATTGTAACCTTTTGGAGAGGCGGATGTGCTCTCTGGAGAGTGAGCTTTCAGACATCACCCTCCAAAGCGGCTTGGATGTAACGCCGTATGCGGTTGCGTCTGAACCCTTCCCCCTTTCCTCGCTTTGCAAAGGCAAATGACAGTGAGTGGGTGAGTCACTTTGCATGCTGCGAAGGCCGACCTACTGCTCTTTGCGGTTGCTTTGGGCAGCTTGAATTCCGCGTCATCCTGTTGGGCTCTGTGAAGTTCGAGTTGCAAACCTACTCTTTGGTCGGCCTATACTCTACGACTCTGTTTTTTTGCTCTTCTTCCCTTCTTCTCGCGTCCTCTCTCCATCACACAGCTTCTCTTGCTCGTTTTGGGGCTTCATTTTCATGTAGAATCCCTCGCGCTTTCTCTTTTCTGCTTTCTCAATCTTCTTGAGCCCCATTGAGAGTCTGACGCGCTGTCTCTCAGCTATCAACACACTATCCACGTCATCCTATCCATTCCCTATACCTCCTTTTTTGCACCAACACTGACTGCCATTTACTGCACGTCCTTCCTCATTCCTGCTCTCTTCTTTGCCTTTCCTCACCTCCTACGTCTCTCTCTCTCTCCCTTAATTGTGTGTGCTCGGGGCTCATCTGTTGCTATTTTTTTTTGTGTTGTGCGTGCGTTTGGGTGGGTCTGTGTGCCCCTGTGCACGTTTGTTTCTCCCCTTTTGTATATGCTTATTCCGGCTGCCTTCGTGCTCTTTGACGACTTCTTCGCGCGTGCGCGTGTGTGCGATCGTGTGCTTCTCTCCATATGGTCATCTCGCTATCTCTGTAGATCAGCCTCCCTCTTCCTTTACTTTCCTTCCTCTTTGCTACCCCTACTGTGCGCGTGTGTGTGTATGTGTGTATCCTACTTCATTGTTATTGGGCCACCCCTCTCCTCTTGTTTCCCTTTTCCTATTCTCTTCCTACTTGCTTGTTTACGCTCTTTTTTCAACATTTTTTTTTATAGTTTCGTATTTTGCTGGAGTCTTCCGCTCCCACCCCCTTACCTACGGCTCGCGTAAGGAAGCAAAACAGCAGCTGCGATAAAGACTACTTTTCGAGTTCGCAGATACTGACATTCCCCCCCCCCCCACACACAGCCTCTCTCCAACCATGTACTACGGCGGACACGACCAAAGTTACGGCGGCAATCAAGGCTACGCCGGTGGCCTTGGTGGCAACATGCAAGACTACAATTACCCACAGCAGCAGATGATGCCGCGCCAAGAGCCTAGCGGCTACCACCAGTATGGGCAACAGGGTGCGTACGCCCAACCAGGAATGATGAACGGTGTGGCCGGCGATGGTCATGGTGGTTGCTCATATGACAACGGCTACGCCCAACCGGATGGGAATGACGGTCGCATGACGGCGCTGAAGTCATCTAAGAGCTTCACGGGCCCACCGCCTGGCATGGATTGCATGCAGAGCAGCGCGGCGCGCAGCCGCCCCATTGCCTCGCACAGCAGCAAGGGCGGTGGCACGGGCCTAGCCCGGAACGGTAGCGTCTTCGTCGGCGGCCGAGAGCGTGACACCCAGGTATCCATCAGCACCCGCGGTGGCATGAGCGTGCACGCCATTGGCGGGACGGAAGACGAGGAGTTGAAGCAGTACTATGGCGATATGGCGCGTCGTAATGATGAGCGGCGCATGGACGGGGTGAAAGCTATACGGAGCTACCGTGGCGACATTGAGGACGGAGAGGATGTCGGCAAGCCGCGCCGCGTGACGAACCGGCGTAACGTGGACGGCCGCTCGGCAACTGGCTATGGCGGTATCAACTTCAAGCGCAAAGCAGCCATGCGCAACGGCGAGCAGTGGGGCGATGTCGAGGTCCGCAGCAGCACCAAGGGCGGGGGTGGCAGCTCGCTCAATATGGACCAGTCCTATGGGCAGCAGCCGATGTACGGGTCAGGGATGCACACAGCCCCCGTTGTGTTCGAGGAGTCACCAGTGATGCCGCAGATATATAATAAGGAGGATGTCCACTCGTATAGCAACATGAGTGACGCGTTTTCGGAGGATGACCAGGATGCACAGGGGGATGTAGAGTACTAAACAAACAACGAAAGAGGCAGAGCAGTAACTGAGAAAGACAAGCAGAGGGCAAGAATGACGATAAAAAACACTAGTGAGCTTGACGACACCCTAGAGAGTATGGCGAGGGAAAGAAGAGGTTGGTGGGTACCCCCCACCAAAGGCACGAAGACGCACATACATGAGAGTGCTTGGTGGCACCGTTGAGGCTGTTTACTCATTGCCTCGACTGAATACCAGTCGGTGGGTTTCGCACTTATCCCATCTCGCGTTTTCTCTATTCGAGCATCATTTTTGTTCTGCCCCCCCCCTCTTCCTTTTCCCGTTGTTATGCTCTATTTGCTTCCATTGCGACGCATTTCACATGGCTTGTCCACATTTTCCTTTTTCGTTTTTACGTTTCTTATTGTATGTATCGTATCACCTCCTCTCTTTACCGGCCATTTGTTGAGTTGCCGTAGCTGCTTCGCATCTTAACCCTTTCTTCATCCCCTTCTTTTCCTCTGCGTTGTTCCCCCTTTTCTTCCCCCATTCATATCGATGCTGGCAACTTCTTTCCCTCTTCATCACGTGTTCCTCACACCCCGATGCTACTCCTGTGCGGTACTTGGCACATGTTGGGGAGTCTTTCACTGTTCCCCCCGTTTTCTTCCTTTCGATTCCAATTTCTCTTTTGTCTGTCGCTCTGTCTGTGTGTGTGTCTCTCTCTCTTGCCCCCCTCTCGCCAACGCCGTTGCCTTAGTCTTTCTTTCCTTTTTTTTTCCCGTTCACTCCCATCAATCAAATGTTCTCTTCGTGCGTTTCATTGCTCCTCCATTCTTTTCAATTTCTTTTTGTTTACTTCGGCGCGATATATAGCGGTTGCCTCTCTCTCTCTATTCTCTCTCTTCCTCTTTCAACGTTTCTGTTTGTGCACACTTTGCTGGGGCAGCGGACGTTGTTGCTGATTCCTGCTGTTTTCTTTCGCTTTTTTTTTCTTTTTTTTCTTTGGTATGATGCTCTTACTTTACTACCCCCCCCCACGTCCCCTTCGTGTTCTTCTCTGCCTCCCGCCTGTCTTTTCGGGTCGCATAGGTGTATTGCTGTTGCTGCTATGTGTACAGGGGCCGTGTGTATGTAGTTGCCGAAGTGTCCGACTTGTGCGTGCGTGCGTCTCCTTCTCCCTGTTTGTATATATACGTCTCTTGTGCCACCGCCTCTGTGTGCGATTTCCCTTTACGCCCCTCCGGACCTCCCCCCCTCTCTTACTTGCCTCTGTCTCTGACGCCTTTTCTTTTCGTGGTTCACCAGTGTTCAGTTCTTTCTGGCTACCTTTATTGCCATATTTTCGGGGCATGCTCGGTTGAACAAACACCCCCTCTCCCGCCACACACACACACACACGCCCATCTTCATATGCACTTGCACAGAGGGGTAGACCTGCTTGCACCCACGAGCAGGCAGACACGCATGTGTATGCACGCACCGTTGTTCTGTGCTGCTTTGCCTCGCTCGTATTGTTAGTGCTCTCCACTTCTCTTTCTTCTTCTGAGCGTAGGCTTCTTTTCTCTCGCGTTTGGCTGTTTATATATGTGTTCATGGAAACACAGTAATGCGGATGCCGAGGAGCATCAAAACAAAGGAAGTCAATTGCTCATCGTTTTCTTCCCCCCGCCCTTTCTGTTTATGCTGCCGTTGTGTCAAGAGACGCCGGGGGAGAGAGACGAGGCGATGTGAGGGAGGCAGGACTAGTGCGCTGAGGCGTGTGCGTATGTGTGTGGAAGACGCGGGTTGGGGTCGGGACACCTCTCCAGGTTTGGATACACGCACGCTGAATTGCCTTCAAGTGCACCCAAATAGGCACGGTAGCTTCCTTTACTTCTTCCCCTTCTTTTTCCTCTCCGCGTCTGCGTTTCCTCTCTGTCATTCATAGTTATGATTTGTCCCTTTCCCTCGTCCGCGTATTTCGCTTCCTTTTTTCTCCCTTCGCGCTGTATCCATTGAAAGCGGAGAGGAGCAACTGGAAAATGAAAGACAACGGAAAGACGGTGCTGTGTCCTCGCACATGTCTCTCTGTAGGCCTGTGTGTGCGTGTCTCGGCAACCAGTCACACACCCACACACGCATGCACAGACAACAATCAGAATCTGCGTGAGAGCCTCAACCTTCTCGTCTTTCAGAATGAAAAAAAAAACAAGACACCAAGCGTCATTTCTCGTTGAGGGGAGCTCAGAAAGAGGCTGCCGTACAGGTGTTCATAGGAATAGCGAATGTCGCTACTCTTCTTTCCCACAGAGGTGATTTCGTGCCACTCTTTCCACTCCACACACACACACACAAAAGCTCAGATCTTGGCGAGGTGGTACCCACAGAGCCGGTGTGTTATTCTTTGAACGTTGGGGCCTTATATATACATACATATATACATATATACTCGTGCTTATCTTTTTCCATATTTTTTTTTGTTTTGGGGGGTTTTGTTTTCTTCTCCCACCCTTCTGTTGCGAAGCTCGATGTTCATCTCCCCCTTTTCCCCTTTCCTTCCATTGCAAAGGTTTGTGTTTTTTTTTCTCAGGTGTAGGGGGTCTTCCGCTACTTAGACCGGACAGCTTCCAATAGCGAAGTACGGGTACCATGTGTGTGTCGGCGTAGTAGCTCTCTTTCCTCTGATGCCAGGTAGAATGTCAACTGGTTTTGCCGTCTCCACTGTGAGTTGACGCCAGTCCCGCTCGGTTAGCCCCTATCATGTCAGCCACCCGGCGTGGAATGATGGATAAGGACGGGGCGGACCCTGCACTTTCGTAGAGGTCCTGGAAAATATAAACAGTGATTCCGTGCGAGCGGGATACAGAATTCAGTTTTGTCCTACCTGGCAACGTCCAACATGTCTGTGATGTCGCTCGTAGAAAGTTAGAAAGTGGGGACGGAGCCCCTCCAACTCAATCGTTGCCTTCCCCTCTTGCTTCTCTCATCCCCTCTTGCCTCTCTCACCCCCTCTTTCTCTGATTTCACATCAGCGAGTGCAATGTAATATTCACGCTCCCAGCGACGACATCCACTAGCACCATTCCCGACCACTTCCCTTCATTTTCTTCTTTACTCCTGTGGACACACGCACATGCGCACGGTTGTGTTGCACCACCGCCACCACTCCTTCCACACACTCACACACGCACACAAAGACGTATGCGCGTGCAGTAGCGCTCTTTTTCAGTGTCTTTGTTGCGCGTTCTTCTTCCTCTTCAACCTTCTCTTTCGTCCTGCCGGCTCAACGTGTGTGCGTACTCAGGTAAACCGGCGAGCTATCGTAGTAGCAGGCGTAGGTGAGAGAAAGCGGGGGAGCACACACAGATACACAAGCACCGCCGCGAAGAGGGCAATAGGCGAGGAGCCCTTCACGAAACAGCCAACCATTACGGAAAGGACAACGCCATCCCTTTGTGGGCTTCAGGCCTCTCAACTTTTCTCTCGCCATTTCCCGTATTCCACGCACTTCTTCTTTTTGTTTGTTTGTTTTTCTTTCGCTCCTCTGTTTTCGGTGTGCAGTCACGTGCGCGCTCTCAATCCGTGGGGTCGCATCGGTAACGGTGAGTGGGCCTGCACCTGCGATTTACAGCGGAAGTGACCACCTGCGCCTTCTCACTTTTTTTTGTCCGGGGTAGTCACCACACAGCGGTGCATCGTTGGCTTCAACCGCATTCCCTCATTGTGAAACTTTCTTTTCTCTTTCTTTTTTTTAGCTGCGTTGTTCTCCTACAGGGTGTTTCGTTTGACTTCTCCTCATTCACTGTTTTTTTATTTTTCTCTGTATTGCGGCGCTTACGCTTTCTCGTCATCCAGAGCCGTCCTATACTTACACCCGCACATCTACTTGTGGGCATCCCTCCGTCCTCGAGGCCCTCACTTGTGTGTTCTTCGTTCAGTGCCACATCTCTGCTCTTAAGATGACCTCCAGTGCAAAGAAAACGGACAAGACCGGCCACCGCCGCTCTTCGTCATCGAAGTCAGCCTCTAGTGGCGCACAGCTCCCGCGCCAGCACAGTAACGCATCAGCGGCAGTCCCGCCTGCCTCAGCGCCGAAGCCTTCGGCGAGCGCACCTGCTCCAGCGTCTAAGCCAACCGCTCATTCCGCGGCTTCGCTAAGCAACTCCAAGATCACTGATGTCGTCGCTGACCCTGCGCCGTCCTCGGCAGTTCATGCGGCTGCACCCACCGGCGTTTCGGCCCTCTCTCCTACCAGTGGCACGCGCCGCTTGCCCGCTCCTGCTGGGGCACCGGCAACGGTCAATGCGGCTCCAACCTCGCAGAACGCTATGGGCGCCAACGGCTATGGCAGGATGGGCCCTGCTGTCTATGACGTCGTGGGTGCTAACGGGACGGGTTCCGTAGAACCCAATGGATTTGGATTTAAGGGCCCCAGTTTCTATGACACAGGCATGGGCAAGCAAAACGCCCTGAGTGGCTACGGTTCCATGGGTCCCGGCGGCTACGGCAGCATGAATGGCAGCATGGCGGAGAACTATGGTTCTATGGGCGGGGGTGGAAACGGTATGAACTCCATGTACGGCATAGGTGGTTCGATGGGTTCGATGTACGGCATGGGAGGCAATGCGATGGGCTCCATGTACGGCATGGGGTCGATGTACGGCCCAGGGTCAATGTACGGCATGGGCTCCATGTACGGCATGGGGTTGATGTACGGCCCAGGGTCAATGTACGGCCCAGGGTCAATGTACGGCATGGGCTCCATGTACGGCATGGGGTCGATGTACGGCATGGGGTCGATGTACGGCATGGGCTGTTACAACAGGATGGACCTAGGTACCAACGGCGGCTCCATGTACGGCATCGGCCGCACCGGCAGCCGCTCGAGCTTCCGCAGCAGTGGTGGCTACGTCGGTGGCTCCTTCGACGGCCTTTGGCGTGCGCCTTTAGGTCATAGCTTCCATCCCAAGCAGGACTTCAGCATACCACCGCCGTCCTCGCTCCTTAAAGAGGAGGTGCTGAACGGAAAGGATGACAAGGCGGCGAAGGATGCGGCAGCACCCATGACGAAAGGCTCGGACGCGAAGGCTGCTGCGAACGACAAGACGACAGCTGGTGCAGCGGAGAGCAAGACGCGCGCCGTCGCGGATAAGGGAGCTGATAAGAAGGACAGCTGCAGAGACAGTGCGGCTAACAAGAAGGATGCCGACGCAAAGGATGGAGAGAAGGGCCGGGGGCGTGGCATGCCTACAGCGATGGCATCATCGCACCGCCTGACGAAGCAGGTGAACGACAGCGTGCACGTCATCGCAGTGGTGCCGAAGGAATCGATGGTGAACCGCACTGACAAGTCCGTGATGGTAGGCACGACCACGTACAAGATGGACGAAGTGACCATGGGGCCAGTGAATGTAGAGAGGTCGGACTTGCTGACCGATATCGTGGAGCAGACGCAATGCGGCCACAACGTGTCTATGCTGGCCCTCTGCGGCGCTCAGCCGTACGCGTTGTGCACCGACCCCATCACTGCCGTTGTCAAGCACATGATGGAGTCGCTCACGGAGGACAAGGCGCAGGTGACGCAGGTGAAAGTGTCGGCCGTGGCGTTCGCTGAGGCTGGAGACATTGTCGACCTCCTCGAGGAGAATGCGAAGCCAGTCAAGGCAGAGATGGCTTCTAACCCGATTTACGGTCCGTGTGTGATGAACACCTCCGAAAAGGACGTCAAATCAGCAGACGAGGCGGCCGCAGTTGTTATCAGCACCGCTGCGAAGGCGCCGCAGCAGGGCCTCATCGTCATTATGTACAAGATCAAGCAGATCCGCCTTGTTGCCGCAGGTGGCGCTGCACCGGTGAAGGACGTGTACGTCTCATCCATGTTGGTTGCCATGGTAGACGACGCAGGCATGCAAAATCTGAAGGTCCCCGAGAAGCACGCGAGAGTTGAACCGGCGCTCATCTTCACCAACGCAATTGGCGGTGCCAGTCGCACCGTGGTCATTGTGCAGGTGCCGGAGCAAGATGCTGAAAAGCTGGTCAGCGGCGCCGCCGCCTATTCCCAGCGCCTGCGCGAAATTAGGAACACACCGACGCGCAGCGGAAATATGAAGCGCTTTATCGACTACACCGAGCGTGCCGCGGCGGCCAACACGAAGGTGTCGCCGGAGACCGCTGCAAAACTTGACCGTATGCTCAAGGACGCGAAGGAACTGCTGGCAAGACCGGAGCAGACGCCGCTGACGGCATACAGTCTCGTTAGTAGCAACTCGCCCACGACCCTGACGGAGGCGATGCCTCACAGCGGCGAGGCCACCATGAAGAAGGCTGATGTGCTGGCAGCACCCGTCGCTGCAAACGCCGCATGTGCGACAACATCATCCGAGGCTCTTGCTGTGGAGAAACCGGCAGGCCCGGCCGCAGAGTCGGCTGCCGCCACGCCGTCCGCTAAGTCAGAGTCGGAGAAGCAGGTGCGTCTTGTCGTGTGCATCGACAACACGACACAGGTACCAGCGGAGCGTGTGAAGGCGGATGAGGTGGTGGTCCGCGCCGACGCGGCCGTAATGTCCGAGTCAGAGACGCTCAAGAAGCTGCGCGCCGTTTTCGGGAACGGCCGCAACGTGGCCCTGCTCTCGGTAGAGACGCAGCCGAGCATTCCGCTCAAAGACCAGTACACATGGATGAACGTTGCGGACATCCTCACAAGGACGTTTGAGTCGCCGCCGGCGCGTGCGAAGGACACGTGCATTGAGCTCTTCATGTCCGTTGTACTCAAGCGCCACGTGCTCTGCGATCTTATGGCGGACGGCGCGGCGTCGGTGGGACCCAAACCCCTCAACACAGCATCTTCGCCACTATTCGGTCCAGTCCTTATGGACGCAAGCTACAAGACGCTGCGTAAGGCATCAGACGTGAAGCCGACACTGGAGCAGGCGCTGCAGGCCGCCCCCGCCTATTTCACGGAGCCGGACTCGATGATTGTCATGACGGCGGTGCTGAAGCAGGTGCAGATGGACAACGACGTGCTTGTGGCGTCCTTCATGGCCGCCTCCGGGCCGTCGACGGCCGGCCTGTGCGGCGCGATGTCGAAGAACCCTAACTACTCTCGCTCTCTCCTGTCCTACGCGATCGGTGGCCCGTGCGTCACGGCGCTGCTGGTGTGCGTTGGCAATGACTATGAATCCAATGCGGCGGCCAAGGACAGGCTGGCCGACATGCATGCTCTGACCAAGCAGCCGAACCACACGAGCCGTGATGGCAGTGTAGTGGCGTTCATCGACTATGCCAAGAAGGGTCTTGTGGCGAATGCGTCGAAGCTTGAGAAAGCAGAAGGGGAGGAACGCGAACGACTCATGGCGGTCTCGAAGCGACTGCAGATCATGCACGACGACTACAGCACCTTTCTCAAGTTCCCTGAGGAGAGCATGCCAGCTTACTACATGGGCGACAAGCGCGTCAGCCCGGGCCCGCGCATGGACGGCGGCAAGCCTGAAGAGGCAACCGGTGCAACTCCCTCAGCGCACGAAAGGCCGCGGAAGGACGTGGGCGTGAAGGCGACGGCGCCCATCCGCGCTGTTGCGGTCGTTATGGACGGTGATGACGGTGCCAGCAGCGTGACTAACAAGACGCCGATGGAGGTGACGAATAAGGAGCTGATCGTCAACGGGCAGCGCTACGCCCCGACAGAGGTGGTACAAACACAGGGTGAATCGATTCGCTCTGTTGTGATCGATGGGCTGCACAAGATTGTGCTCGACGGCTACAATGCCGCCATGCTGACGAACGATGTCGGCGGCAGTACGGTGGGCATCTCGATGGCGGTCAAGGCAATCACCGTGATTGTGCGCAGCCTGCCAAAGGGCAGTGAGGCATTCTGGTCGGTGACGGTGTCTAAGGACAAGAAGGTGAAAGACATGCTGGGCGAAAACTCTCCCTACTATGATCTTCACATCGCCTCTTCGCCCCTCTTCGGCAACGTGCCGTACGGCGCGAACATTGTGCCAGTCGCGGAGGCGCAGGTGGAGCTGGTGGTGCGAGAGGTGCGCAATGAGGTGCGCGAGAAGGGTGGCATAGGCTACATTGCCCTCATTCTGCGTATCGCACAGTCGGACGGCGATGTCTGTGTGCCATCCTTCCTTGTCACCATCGCGGGGGATAGCGTCGAGGAGTACGAGAAGATGCTGTCGACGCGCAGCAGCTCGGAGTTGCTCGGCACTGCCATTGGTGGCGCGTGCAACAGCATTTACGTGGCTGGCATCCGCGGCAAATCTGGCGAGGTGGCTCAGCCAGTTCTTGAGGTGGCCGAAAAGATGATGCGTGTGAATAACGGGCCCCTCCGCAGTGGCAGTCTGAATCGCTTCATCACCCACACGAAGCTGGCGGTGGAGGCGATGCAGCGCAAGATCGAAGCCAGTGGTGGTGCGCCGAACCCGCAGCTCCTGGCGCAGGTGGGTCGCATTGGGACGATGCTCAAGGACGCGCAGAGCATGCTGAACTCTCCGGGCGGTAGCACGCCGGCCGTCTACAAGCGTTAACCAGGATAAAATAGCCGACAATGCACACACCGTTCTCTGCCAGCAGTCACTTTCTCCCTGCAGTACCAGTGGATGTCTTCGGAGCTGCGCCCTCCACCTCTCATTCCTTTTATCTGAGGTAACTCTGTCCGCCGGTGTTTTTTTTTTCCTGAGCGCTCTCGTGTGCCGCTGACTCCCATTTTTCCCATTTTGCCCTTTTTTGTGTGTGTGGTTTGGAAGGCATCCCACTGATGCTTTGCTTTCTGCTTTCCTTCTCTGTCATGTTTTTATTGTTATTCTTAGGTGCCCTTCTGCCTCCTGCTCTCTCTCTTTTTTTCTGTGTGCATATCTTTTTACTCGTATCACCCTCCTGGAGCTCATTTCTTCTGCAAAGTTGTGTGCATTTTTATTCTTTCGTTGGTCGTTTGATGGTGACATTTGTCCTCTTCTGCTTCCCTCTTCGTGAGTAGACTCGGCTACATTCCTTTGCCGTGAAGAAGCCAAATCTCTTCTCTCGTGCTGTGAGTGTGACTCGATGTGCATTGATGCGTGTGTAGGCTGACTTTTTCGATTTTCTTTGCTCAGAGGCCTCTCCCTCCCCTCTCGTAGCATTCTCATTGCCCTCCCCCGACGTACAGAGATATTCTCTCATCCCGTACTTTTCATCCCCGATCCCCACTTCATTCCCTCGGTCTATCGTCCCCCCTCACAATAGGAACATCGAGCATCTTCATCATCCGGCACCTTCGCTTTGGCTCAAATAATACAAAAAGGTGCAGCAAGGGAGCCCATAAACACTAGAGAAAGGCGAGTTACCCGATCGTGCTTGCATGTGCTTGTGAGTAAGGAGCAGAGAGGATGCAAGAGAGGCAAGAGCAAAAGGTAGATGAAGATGTGATCTAGCCGGTAGAGAGACGGGCGGGAGAAGGGATTTCACGATAGAATCAATGTACATTCCTCGCATGTGTCCAGTCTCTTATATTTTTCTCCCTATGTGTGTCTATGCGCTTTATACGATGTTGCAGGATCTTGTTTCTTTTGTCCACATGTATAACTGTGCGTGTGTTTTTATCACTCTCTTTCTCTCTCCGCCTCTTTCTCTGGAGGAGATGGGGCTCAAATGCGTCTTACTGTGTTCTGGGCTGTGTGTTGAGTTGTACGTGTGCTTTGTATGCCAGCGTGTACGCTCCCTCTGCGTTCGTTTTTCTTTTTTTTTTGCTTTCGTTGTTGCCTCTCTCTCTCTCTCTCTATGTATGCATATTGGGCCCACCCAACGTACAGGTGCTCAGTGGCTCTTTGTTTTTTAGTGTGTTCTTCTCACTCTTCTTCAAACCAGTGCCTGCGTACACAGCACTTCATCATAGTACCGCTCTGTCATCCGTTTCTTCCGCTTTTTTTCTTTTCTCATTTCATTTGATGTTGCTCCCCTTTCGTCTGCATCCTCCCTTCGTCTCCTCTCTTGTTATCCCTGGGCTCTTTTGTTTCTTCCTTCTTGTCTCTCTGTAGAGTGCGATTATGAGTTGTCGTCACTTCTGCTTTGCGGTCTTCTGATGCGTAGTCTGTGTGTATGCGCGTATACGCGCGCGTGTGCACGTGAGCGTGTCTCATGTTGTCGTTGGATGTTCTTCTACGTACTCGTGACTCATTCCTGCAAAGCAGAAGGGTGTGAGAGGGGAGGGAGGGGGGGAGCAGCGCGGTGCCCCAGACGGTACGCAGACGAGCGAGTAGTCGCCATATCCACACAAAAAACGGCCCCCCAATAGACGATCGATCCGCCTTTGTTGCGCTTCTCCTTCGTTTTTGCACGTGTGTGTGTGGGCCCGCATGCCCCTTCTCCCGTGGCCTTCTTCCCTGTCTTTCCTCTGCGCTGTGTGCGTAGCTTCACCCCCCCCCCCCGCACTAGTCCGCCGTTTCCCCCTTATGTGTTCCCAATTATCTGACCTTTTTTTCTATCATTTTTTTTTTGTTTTCTCATGAGAGCGGGCTCTTCAGGACGGGGCGCACACCTCCGTGCGTGGTATCGCAGGGTCCAGCGCCCACACCCCCACTGCGTGTAGAGAAGCCGAGCAGCCCCTCTATCCCTGCCAATGCCGAACCACTCCTGGTGGCGACAGGCTGAAGTGCCTACGGCGTGGGGAGGTCAGAGCGCTGTAGCGCAACTGATGTCGGCAGTCGGGTCCTGGATGACGGAGCGTCAGCGTGACTCGAACGTACCTCACCCGGCCCTCACTGGCCTACTGGTGACAGGGGGTCGGTCGCCACCCTGAGGAATGCACTGGGCGGCGACCGGCATAGTGGGGAGTAGTTGTGAAGCGACCCTCGTGGCGGGGTGGGTGGGTGTGGTTTGTGGCAGAGGTTGTGCTCAGCTGATTGAGTTGTTATTATTCTATCCGCATGTCTACGGTTGCTTTGCATCAGGCAATGAGCCCTATGCCAGGCCTGGGAAGAGTGGAGCTGGGCTCACGTATGACAGAGAATGGACACGTTGAATCATATACTAATGCCGATGTCTTTGTTTCTTCGCGCAGAGAAGAAGGGCTGTGCTCGTTGATGTCAGCGTTTCTCCATGAACGGCGCTTAAGCCTCTGGAGGCATTGATTTGCTTGGGTTTCCTCCTCCGAAGCGTTTCATCTGGCGCGCAGTGTTTATTTCAAGTGAGCAGCACACGCGTGAGGGGTGTATATGTCACGAGACTGCTGCATGTGTTTTACCTATCTGAAAGTCCACGTGCTTTCCTGGCCTCCGCTTCAGAGAACCTCCTCCCTCCCAAGGCCGGGCAAGGAGAGACTGAATAGGCGGAAGGAAGTGACAACGACTTCGCACCCATTTCGTAAGCGGCCATGTGCAGGTTGAGTCGGCCAATATCATGGATGTTATGCAGTTTCTTATCCGGGGGAGGATTGAAAGTTTTGTGCGCGTTTTCTACCTCTCACTGTCGCCCGCGTCGATTCCTGTTTCGTGGGACAGAGGTGGCAAAGACATTATCCAACTTCGCATCGTAGAGTAACATCGCATAGCACCTTTGTGGCCTGTGGGGTAGAGAATCAAAACGATCTCTTATGCTTCTCTCTTCAACGCTTCTCCTGGGACGCATCGGCACCTGAGTCCTTCTGATGCGTGATTTTTAAAGCTCAACTTCATTTCCCCTAACACACATTGGAGAAGGTATGCCAGTATGTATCTCTACATGAAGCACACCTTGCCCGATGTGAAGCTACTTGGCTTTATCGCCTCTGACGTTTTTCCCCTTTCCTTGCTTGAACAAGTGGGTTTCTGTGTGCGGAGGCCCACGCTGGGCTTGCGCAGATGTCTTCCCATAGCTTTTCAAAGAAAAAGCGCATTTGCACAAGCAGCCCCCCATCCCCCCATCCCCCACACCAAAGGGGCGAAAGGGAAAAGGCACCATCGCTGGTCAACCCTGTACAAATCATGAGGACACCAACTGCGCCAGGTGCATTGGCGAGACGGCGTTGTTTTTCTTTTTTTGTCTGTTTAATGCCCCCCTCCCCCTCATCCACGCCTCCTTAGGCACTTCCACTTTCCTGTCCACTCCGTCTTTGAAAATGGAGACCCGATCAGACATCGTGGCTACTTAAAGCAGACAAGCGTGTCGAATGATATGAGGCGCGCAGGTCTATCGACGTGCGTCTGTATGTGTGTGTGTGTGTGTGAGCAGTCTACCTGACCCATGTGAACAGAGAAAAGGGAGCTCTCTTCCTCCGCCCCGATGGGCGAGACTCACCTGGCCGTTTCATATGGCGCTTGCTTGGCGTCTCCATTCCGTATCGGGAGGATCCAGTTAGGACATGTAGCGGGAGGGGTGAAGTGGCGGAGTAGATACGGCCTTCAGCACCCTCTTTGTGGTTGCTCTCATCCTCGCTGTTTCCCCTTCGTCTTCTCTCCACAGATAACTCTGGGTTGCCTCGTTGACCTTGCTCTCTCTTCCTTCTACTTTCACGACCACTTTCTCCGTCCCCAACGCGAACATGTTTGGTGCAGCTACGCGTTTCACATTGAGCCTTTAGTGTTTCTTCCTCCTCATACCTCTTTGGTGGGTTTCACTTTTTTGATCTCTCTCTCCGTGTCTCTACATTCGCCTTTGCCCGCTTTGACGCTGTACAGGATTGACCTCTTTACTCGTTTCGCTACTTTCCTCATTGTTCTCTTCACTAGTGTGTGCTCTTTGTAGGCGTGTGTCTCTCCACCGACTTCCTCTCCCCTTCTCCCACCCTCACATAACGCCGCGCATTTTCTCGCTCACGCGTCGCTTACTCACTCTCGCTCTTTCTTTCGGCAGTCATGAACACTGTTGTTCCCCCACCGCCGTCTGGCTCCATCCTGCAGAAGCAGAGCAGCTTTTCTCGACCCAAGATGAATAGTGCTGCCGCAACTACGCCCGGAGCTGTGCCCCCTGGCGCCGGCATTGCGTCTGTTGCCAACGACTCGGCAACCACGTCAAGTGCCGTACCCCAGAAGTCAGCCATGACGTTGCAGCACCCCGGACCCGCTGGCGGTCCCCCTGCTGCTGTATTCTCGGCGCATCTGACTGGCGCACTCAACAAGCACCCTGGCGCTGCGCCTGGTCTTCCGTCGGCCAGTTATCCTCAGCAGCCCGCGGCGCCGCCTGGTATGTGGGGGCCCAACGGCCATATTGCTCGTGAGGCTCCGGCTGTGTCTCCTGAGCCCGGAGTGCAGCGGCCTGCGCACCCTCCGGCCGGTCCCCCTGTGGCCCCCTCGGCCACTAACGCGCAACCGTCCCAGCAGGCCGGCATGGTTCGCCAGAACAGCATGAACGGCAGCCTCTACGGCTCCATGGGCGGCGGCTTCGGCTCAATGGGTGCGGGTCAGATGACCAGCTATGGCTCCATGGGCGGTCCAATGGTGGGCTCTACCTACGGCACCACGGGTGCTCCATACGGCACCATGGTGGACCACCAGAGCGGCATGGGCGGTGACTACGGCAGCATGGGCAGGGGCATGAATGGCGGAGGCAGTGCGTACGGCTCCATGGGCGGTCAGGGAACAAACCTCTACGGATCCATGGGCGCTGAGAACTGCATGGGCTCGATGACGGGAGCCCAGACGGGCTCACTATACGGCATGGGCGGCCCCGGCCCCATGCTGATGCCGCTGGGCTCCATGTATGAGATGGGAGGCCCGATGGGTTCAATGTATGGCATGGGCGGTATTAGCACGGTGGGCATAGCGGCACAGTGGGGCAGCCTTGCGAACATGACTATGGGCGGCCGCGGCAGTCAGGTAAACCGCAGCGGTATCTCGAGTGGCTACGGTGGTTTCGCGTCCGAAGCAACCCGCATTGACCCTGAGGACCTGTGCCCAAACATTGGCACCTTTGAGGGTGCCGAAGATCTGCCACGCAGCGGCAAGCGCGGCGGCAACCACCTGTACAGCCGCGACAAGCACGAAAAGCCGGTGGCGACGGGCAACTCTAACGCGTCAGCCATGACGATACGTCGCAAGTCAGATGTTACGGTAGGCAGTGGCGCAGCCGGCGTCAGCAACGGTACGTCCTCTCACTCGGAGGGCATGACGAACCGCGGTGCTTCGCGTTCATCGCCGTCTACAAAGCCTGGTGGCAGCGGCGCCGTTGGCAAGGCGCGCGCGAAGGTGCCATCGAACTACAACGTGCACTCGCTCATCCTGGTAGACAAGGCCACCGGCACCGAGGTGATCACCGTTAAGAACCCCAGCACCGTCGTCTTTGAGAAGGGCGGCAAGAAGGAAACGTTCGAGGTAGACGAGGCCCTAGTCCTCGCCTCGGCAAAGGACGGCGTTGACTCGGTGCTGCTTTCGGAGCTACGCGGCAACTGGTTCAACGGCCACAATTCCGCGCTTATGCTGTGCGCTGGAAAGGGCAAGATCGCGGCGACGCAGAACGTGGCACGCCAGTTTATGCGTAAGTGTGTGGAGCGTCTGGAGAAGAATGAGAAGGATACGGGTGTCAAGTTTGACATCACGATGACGATGGTGTCACTTCGCGGTGCCGACCAGTGCTGCGACCTTCTCAAATCGGACGCCTCGTACGAGAAGGTGATTATGGGCTCCTCGCCGGTGTACGGCCCGTGCCTGCTGGAGTTGGAGACGAAGGTGCATAAGACGGCCGGCGAGTGCATCGGCTCTTTTGACGCAGGACTGAAGAACGCGAAGGAGGAGAAGGAGATCGTTGTCGCGTTTTTGATTCTCAAGACAATCAAGAAAACAGGCGCCGATGAGGAGGTCCACTTGTCTTCCCTGTTCATCGCGCTCTGTGGCGAGACGGTGACGCACAAGACGGACATCCGCGACAAGGCCTCGTCGTCGCCACACCGCCTTTTTCGCTACGCCGTCATTGGGGCCTGCGTCACCGTGAGCGGGCTGTGGATTGCCTCGAACGATGAAGAGGCTCGTGAAGGTCTTGAGGTAGAGCGCAAGATGCGGGAGGTGAAGAACCAGCCGCCGCGCAGCGGTAATGTGAAGCGCTTCGTCGACTACACGTACAAGGAGATCGTGCGCCAAAAGGAGAAGCTGGAGTTCACGCCCGGGCCCGAAAAGAAGACGCGTGAGGTGCACATTGAGCGGATGGAGGAGATGGTCAAGGACGCGAAGGACCTCCTTGCGTCGCCCGAGACCACGATACCGAGGGGCTACTCTATGGGCCGCTAAAGCGTCTCCAGGCGCGAGAAGCTGGCACGCATGTGTTGTGAGTACATCACGCTCTCCCTGCTGCCTCCTTCTCCTCTTTGCTCTTCTACTCATTCCCTCCTCCTTCCGCTGCGTGTACGTACTGGTGCGAGGCGGGTGGTGGCGGTGGTGAGGAACGCCTCGTGTTGAGGCACAACAACAACAAGAGCAACAACAACATGCCCAAGCTCGCAGCACTCACTGCATCGCTCGTTCCCCCCCCTCCCCACAAGAAAAGAAAAAAAAACGACTGGCCCTTTTTTTTGTGCCTCTTCTGGTGCAGAAAAAGCGCCTTCCATTGTGTGTGTGTGTGTCTCCCTCTCTCTCTCTCTCCGTGTGTATCGGCACTCTTTTTCATCTGTTGATTTGCATGCACCTTTCTCTCTCTCTTTCGCGCTTTTCTTGTCCTTGTCATCCTTGCCGCCGTGAACGAGAACCGTGGATGCAGGTTTACATACCCTCGTGGTTGTGTATGTGCGGGTGGGTGCGTTGTTCTTGCTTGACCCACACACCCACACTAGCGTGGGAAGAAGTTTTCTAGCTACTGCTCGTCCTTTTATTTTCTTTCTCTTCTCCTTGTGTGCATAGCCCTCTCTTTTGACCCTTTTTCTCCTTTCCACCACTTCTCTATTTCTATCCTCCATTGTTTTTCTCAAGTCTGCTTTGCTTCATCTGGTTTCTGTCTCTCTCTTTTACCTTGTCGGCCCCCCCCGTCTCCTCTGACGCGGGCTCTGCCACATTGCTCTCTCTTCGTCTTCCCTTGCTCTTCTTGACGCCATCACGCACGCCCTCTTTTTGTGCCCTGCATCCCAAGACACGAGCGCCTGTTTCTTGTTTTTCCTTTTCCCTCCTCTTGCCCTAAACTCCAAAAGGAAAACACAATGATGAGGCAGGTGTAGGGAAGGAGGAGGGGAGAAGGATAGGGCAGTGAGGAGAGCGAGAGGAGTGCTGATGTTTGTTTGCGGTGACGAGCGATATATTCGCGGTACTTCCATATCCCCCACACGCTCTCTCCTTTTCCACTTCCTAGTTTCTACGGTATTCAACGCGTTGGTTGTGTCATGTGCGTATGTGGGTGACTGTGTCTGTGCATGAGGGTTCTCTTGGCCTCTCCCTCTCTTTTTTTTCTTCTTCATTATTTCCTCTTCGTATTTGTTTTTCTTCTCCCCCCCATTCCTCACTTCGCATGTGCAGGAGTCTGCATATGTGTGTGTGTGTGTTTAGTGCTTGGAGGCAAGTGATGGGCCAACAGAGCGGATTTTTACCTGCTCCACTCCCGCCTCTAAACCAGCGTATTTCTCTCCGTTTTGTTTATTTGTTCATGTGTGCGCGGACTGCCACGGTGAGGTGTCCGTGTAGCGAGGTGATTTGGAAAGCAGAGTACCCAACTTGCGTAAAGTGCGCACAGTCGCGGACTGCGCTGATTGTCATCGTCTTTTTTCTGTGTGTGTTTTTTCCCCTTCTCCCGTCTTGACGCCCTTCTCTTCTCGGCCCCTTGTTGCCTTTGCGTTATCCTTTGTTGCCGTGATGTTCTTTCCTCTCCCTGTCGCACCTCCCCCCCTATATTTCGCAGGGGTGTCTGCGTGCGTGAGAAGAGGCGTTTTCGGTAAAACCGACTCATCGGGGCGATTCTCTTCCCCCCCTCCTCCCACGCCCCACCACTCCACATACCCATTCACCTACACATACGTGATGGCGCAGGGAACTCTGAAGCAAAACTCAAAGGGCCAGGCAGAGAGGTGCCGAGTTTTCTTCGTTCTCCTCTCGCATCATCGGTGGTCTTCGTTTCTGAATTGTACTCGTGATGCCACTTTTTTTTTTGGGGGGTTGTTTACATGTGTGTATGTGCATTTTTGTATTGCCGCCTCGCCTCCTCCTTTTGGCTTTTCTCGTTTTCAGTTTCTTTTTTCAGTTTCCTTACTCTTGACTCGTGCGTGCCAGTTTCTACCGCCCAACCTCCCCTCCGCTCGACTGCACCCTTTTTTCTCTCAGCGTGAATATGACCTTCAAATGTAAAGACAGTGTTGCGATAAAAAGGATGTGTGCTTGTGTTCCTTCTATAGGCTGGACTCCTTTACGAAACAACCGTTCTAGCCCATCTCCTTATCTGCTCCCTCCTCTTGTTTGTTCGATTGGCTCTTTCTTTACTTCTGGTCTCGGTGACGTTGTGTGGTATCTACATCGTTGTTCTTTCTTCTCGATGAGGGAAGCTGAGTTGTGAAGCACACTTTCTCAGCAAGGTGAGAGCACGGTGTATCGCGTATTGTTCTTGTGTACAACCTGTGGGTTTAGATTCTCGCTCTGTGCCTCGCCTTTTATTTTTCATGTTTCTTCGCTCGGATGCTTCTCGTAGTGTTTCCACTTTCGGAGTACCCTCTTGTATATGTCATCCTAATTTCCGTCGTGTGGCACACTGCCCAGGTAAATGAGCGCATCGCGTATGAGAAGAGAGGAACCCCCCCCACACACACACAACGCAACGTCGAAAGGGAAGTGTCGTGCATGCTCGTGAAGATGCAGACCCAAGCGAAGCGCACAGCAGTCAGATCTGAAAAACGAAGCCCAAACGTATGTGTTCAACAAGGCAATGATGCAGCGCAAGTACGAAGAAAAAAAGGGCGAGACACATAGTAGTAACAGAGATGGTAAGTGGACACGTGAAGGGGAGGCATTCGTGTTTTTCCACGTTGTGAGTTCCTGGTGATGCCAGCCCATTCAATCTGGTGTCAGGCCCTAGTGCCCCTTCTTTGTGAGCAATCCAAGGGCCTGCAGCCTGCCCTCGGGTACGGTGGTGGGCCCTGAGCCAGTGCTGTGCGGGTGAGACGTCCTGTCATGGTAGCATTTTCCTCGCTCACTACGAGTCATGTCCGTTACGTAACGGCATCCGTCCCACACCAGAAGAACTCAGATGCTGAGCTTACGAGACGAAAGGACGCCATGCTCGCCCAAGCCCGCCCGGGAGGCCAGTCCATGCAGGTGGACTCCTGAAGTGGCGGGTGACGGACAGCTGTTGCATGGGGTGCCGATGGTGCGGAGCTGGCCGCACCGCTAGCGGTACGGTACCGCCACCCCCCACCAGAGCTTCCGCCTACGCCTTCGTATTCCTTGCTGTGAGCGCTGCCCACCTGGTGTTGTTCCTGACATGCCACACGCGACTCGTGGGCCGCTCGGGGCTCGAAGGGCCCTCTGTTTTACACTATGGGTGTGTGCGTAGTGAGGTGGTTACGCGCACCTCCCTCGCGCTGCATGGGGCTCTCCCCGTTGGGTGTCTATCGCTGCCTCTTATTCTCAGTCGGAAAGGCAGGCTATGCGCTCTTTTCGCGCCGGCGCATGCTTACGCACGTGTCCCTTCCGCCGCCGCCCCGTGGCAGCGCCCC